>NW_028327673.1:0-189487 GCF_031878675.1 Megascapheus bottae
GTCCCCAGACTCCAGACCCCCGACTCCTGATGCCAGACACCTGACCCCAGACTACCGACCCCCGACTCCAGAACCCGAACCCAGACCCGAGACCCCGGCCCCAAAACCCAGACCCAGACCCCAGACCCCAGACCCAGACCCCCAACCCCAGACCCAGTCCCCACACCTCCATCCCCAGATCCCAGATCCCAGACGCCAGACCCAGACCCCATTCTCCGAACCCACCCAAACCCCAGAACCCCGAACCCAGACCCCACCAACGACCACAGACCCGCGACCCCAGACCCAGGACCCCAGACCCTAGACCCCAGACCCCAGGTCCCACACGCCAGACATAGGCGCCAGACCCCCAACCCCACCCAGACCCCAGAACCCCGACCCAGACCCCACCACTAACCCCAGACCCGCGACCCCAGACCCAGGACCCCAGACCCCACTCCCCGACCCCAGTCCCCAGAGCCCAGACTCCCGACCCCGACGCCAGATGCCAGACTGCTGACACCAGATCCCCGACCCCTGACTCCAGACCCCGACCCCAGACCCCGGCCCCAGACCCCAGACCCCAGACCCAAACCCCCAACCACAGACCCAGACCCCGACTCCAGGCCCCAGACCCCAGACCCAGACCCCAGCTACAGACCCCAGACCCCAGACCCCAGAACCCTGACCCCAGACCACCGACCCCAGACCCCCGATCCTAGACCCCAGACCCCAGACCCCAGACCCCAGACCTAGACCTCATCTCCAGACCCAGACCCGCCCCCACACCCCACACCCAGACCACAGACGCCCGACTCCAGTCCCCGGAACCCAGACCCCAGACACTGACCCCAGACCCCGGCCCCAGACCCCCGACCCCAGATCCCCAACCCCAGACCCCAGACCCTAGACCCCAGACCTCAGGCCCTAGACCCCAGACCGCAGGCACAGACCCCAGACCCCAGACCCCCGACCCAAGACCTAGACCCAGACCCCAGACCCCCGACCCCAACGCCAGACCTCAGACCCCAGACCCCCGACCCCTGACTCCAGACCCTGACCCCAGACCCCAGACCCCGACCCCACACCCCAGATCCAGACCCCATCTCCAGACCCAGAACCCAGACCCCACACACAGACCCTGACCCCAGACCCAGATCCCAGACACCAGAACCAGACCCTAGAACCCTGACCCCACCCAGACCACAGATCCCCGACCCCGGACCCCAGACCACCAACCCTAGATCCACGTCCCCACACCCAGGATCCCAGATCCCAGACCCAGGACCCGAGATCCCAGACCCTGGACCCCAGACCCCAGACCCCAACCCAAGATACCAGACCACAGACCCCAGATCCCAGACCCCCGACCCCAGACCCCAGGCCCCGACCCCTGACCCCAGACCCTAGACACCGACCCCCGACCCCAGACCCTGACCACAACCCCATACCCCAAACTTCCCGGAGCGCCCGTCCGACCCCGAACCCAGACCCTGACCCCAGACCCAGACCCCCGAACCCAGACCCAGACCCCAGACCCCCGACCCCAGACCCAGACCCCAGACCCCCAACCGCAGACCCCAGACCCTCGACCCCCGACACCAGACCACAGACTTCCGATCCCACACCCCGACCCCTGAACCTGACAACCGACCCCAAACCCCCGACCCCCGATGCCAGACCCCAGATCCCAGACCCCAGACACTGACCCCAGTCCCCAGACACTGACCCCAGACCCCATATTCCCAAACCCACACCCCCGACCCCACCCAGATCCCCGACCCCAGACCCCAGACCCAGACCCAGACCCCCGACCCCAGACCCCCGAACCCAGACCCCAGACAGCGACCCCAAACCACCGACACCCGACCCCAGACCCCAGACGCCAGACCCCCAAGCCCAGACCCCAGACCCTGACCTCAGACCCAGATCCCAGATCCAGACCCCGACCCCAACCCCAGACCCAGATCCCAGACCCCAGACCCCAGACCCCAGTCCCAGACCCCCGACCTCAGACCTAGACCCCAGACCCCCGACCCCAGACCCCAGATCCCCACCACAGCTGCCAGACCCCATACCCCCGACCCCAGGCCCCAGACCCCAGACCCCCGGCCCCAGACTCCGACCCCAGACCCCAGGCCCCAGACCCAAGACCCCGGCCCCAGACCCCAGACCCCTGACCCCAGACCCCAGAACCCTGACCCCAGACCCCAGATCCCAGACCCCCGACCCCCGATCCCAGAGCCCAGACCCCGGACCCCCAACCACAGACCCCGACCCCAGGCCCCAGGCCCAAGACCCCAGACCCCAGACCCCAGACCCCGGCCACAGACCCTAGACCCCAGAACCCTGACCCCAGACCACCGACCCCAGACCCCCGATCCTAGACCCCACACCCCACACCCCAGACCCAGACCTCATCTCCAGACCCAGACCCCAGACCCCACACCCAGACCACAGACCCCCGACCCCAGACCCCAGACACTGACCCCAGTCACCGGCCCCAGACCCCAGACACTGGCCCCAGACCCCAGACCCCCAACCCCAGACCCTAGACCCAGACCTCAGGGCCTAGACTCCAGACCGCAGACTCCAGACCCCCGATCCTAGACCTAGACCCAGACCCCAGAAACCTTACCCCCAACGCCAGACCCCCAGACCCCAGACAACTGACCCCCGACTCCAGACCTAACCCCACACCCCAGAACCCGGCCCCAAACCCCAGAACCCACACCCCAGACCCCAGACCCAGACCCCATCTCCAGACCCAGAACCCAGACCCCAGACCCCGACCCCAGACCCCAGACACCAGACCCAGACCCCAGACCCCTGACCCCACCCAGACCACAGAACCCCGACCCCAGACCCCAGACCACCAACCCGACCCACATCCCCAGACCCAGGACCCCAGATCCCAGACCCAGGACCCAAGACCCCAGACCCCGGACCCCAGACCAGAGACCCTGACCCTAGGTCCCAGACCCCAGACCCACAACCCCAGACCCCAGACACAAGGCCCCGACCCCTGACCCCAGACCCTAGACACCCGACCCCCGACCCCAGACCCCAGACCCTGACCCCAACCCCATACCCCAAACTTCCCGGAGTGCCCGCCCGACTCAGACCCCAGACCCCCGACGCCAGACCACCGACCCGAGACCCCAACATGCCTGGAGAGCCCGCCCGACCCCCGAACCCCGACCCCGATCCCAGACCCCGACCCCAGACCCAGACCCCCGAATAAAGACCCAGACCACCGACCCCCGACCCCAGACCCCAGACCCCAGACCCAGGCCCCAGACTCCAGACCCTAAGCAGACCCCATACCATCAACCGCAGACCCCAGACCCCCGACCCCGACACCACACCACAGACTTCCCATCCCACACCCCCGACCCCTGAACCCTGACAACCGACCCCAAACCCCCGACCCCAGAACCCAGACCCAGACTCAGACCCCTGAACCCAGACCCCCGACCTGAGCCTGACACCAGATTCCCAAACCCAGACCCCAGACCGTGACCCCAACACCCCAACACCCGACCCCAGACCCCAGACCCCCAAACCCAGACCCCAGACCCTGACCCCAGACCCAGACCCCAGACCCCAGACCCCTGTCCCAAGACCCCAGGCCCCAGACCCCAGACCCCAGACCACTACCCCAGATCCTGACCTCAGACCCCAGACCTCGGCCCCAAACCCCAGACCCCAGACCCCTGAACCCAGACCCAGACCCCAGACCCCAGACCCCTGTCCCAAGACCCCAGGCCCCAGGCCCCAGACCCCAGACCCCAGACCACTACCCCAGATCCTGACCTCAGACCCCAGACCTCGGCCCCAAAACCCAGACCCCAGACCCCTGACCCCTGACCCCATACCCCAGACCCCAGATTCCCAACCCCCCAACCCAGACTCCAGACCCCAACTTGCCCGGAGAGCCCGCCCGACCCCAGTCCCCCGACCCCATACCCCAGATCTTAGACCCAGACCCCAGAACCAGGACCCCAGACCCCAGACTCCAGACTCCAGACCCCCGACCCCCGACCCCCGACCTAAGACCCAGCCCCCGGCCCCACACCCCAGACCCCAGACCGCAGACCCCAGGCCCAGACCCCTGACCCCCGACCCCCAACCCCAGACCTCGACCCCTGACCCGAGACCCTAGACCACCGACCCCTGTCCTAGACCCCAGACCGCAGTCCTAGACCCCAGACCCTCAACCCCAGACCCCAGACCCCGACCCCAGGCCCCAGACACCAGACCACAGACCCCAGGCCCCAGAACCCGACCCCAGACCCCCGACCCCAGACCCAGGCCCCAGACCCCAGACCCAGGCTCCAGACCCCAAAACCCCAACACAGACCCCACACCGACCCCAAACCCGTGACCCCAGACCCAGGAACCCAGACCCCAGACCCAGGACCCCTGACCCGTGACCCCACCCCATACACCCCGACCCCACTCCCCAGAGCCCAGACCCCCAACCCCAGACCCCAGACCCAGACCCCAGACCGCAGAACCCTGACCCCAGACCCCTGATCCCAGACCCAAGACCCCCAACCCCCGACCACAGACCCCGACCCCAGGCCCCAGACCCCAGGCCCCAGGCCCCAGACCCCAGACCGCAGACCCCAGATTTTGGCCCCAGCCCCCAGACCCCAGAACCCTGCCCCAGACCACCGACCCCAGACCCCCGACCCTAGACCCCAGACCCCATTTCCAGACCCAGACCCCAGACCCCACACCCCGACCACAAACCCCCGACCCCAGACCTCCGACCCCAGACACCCGAACCCAGACCCCAGACACAGACCCCAGACCCCAGACACCGGCCCCAGACCCCAGACCTCCGACCCCAGACCCCAGACCCTAGACTCCAGACCGCAGACCCCAGACCCCCGACCCTAGACCTTGACCCAGACCCAAGAATCCTGACCCCCAACGCCAGATCCCAGACCCCAGACCCCAGACCACCGACTCCAGACCCTGACCCCACACCCCAGACCCTGGCCCCAAACCCCAGAACCCACACCCCAGACCCCAGACCCAGACCCCATCTCCAGACCCAGAACCCAGACCCCACACCCAGACCCCAGACCCCCGACCCCAGATCACAGACACCAGACCCAGAACCCAGACCCCTGACCCCATCCAGACCACAGAACCCCGACCCCAGGCCCCAGACCACCAACCCCAGACCCACGTCCCCAGACCCAGGACCCCAGACCCCAGACCCCAGGCCCCGACCCCTGACCCCAGACCCTAGACACTTGACCCCCGAACCCAGACCCCAGACCCTGACCCCAATCCCATACCCCAAACTTCCCGGAGCGCCCGCCTGACTCAGACCCCAGACCCCCGACGTCAGACCACCGACCCGAGATCCCAACATGCCCGGAGAGCCTGCCCGACCCCCGAACCCCGACCCCAATCCCAGACCCCGACCCCAGACCCAGACCCCCGAATAAAGACCCAGACCCCGACCCCCGACCCCAGACCCCAGACCCAGACCCCAGACCCCCGACCCTACGCAGACCCCAGACCCCCAACCGCAGACCCCAGACCCCCGACCCCCGACACCACACCACAGACTTCCGATCCCACACCTCGGACCCCTGAACCCTGACAACCGACCCCAAACCCCTGACCCCGACCCCAGACCCCAAATGCCAGACCCCAGACCCCAGACACTGACCCCAGACCCCAGACACTGACCCCAGACCCCAGACCCATACCCCCGAACCCAGACCCCCGACCTCATCCAGAACCCCGACCCCAGACCCCAGACCCAGACTCAGACCCCCGACCCCATACCCCCGACCCCAGCCTGACACCAGACCCCCAAACCCAGACCCCAGACTGCGACCCCAAACCCCCGACACCCGACCCCAGACCTGACGCCAGACCCCCAAACCCAGACCCCCAGACCCTGACCTCAGATCCAGACCCCAGACCCCTGATCCCAGACCCCATGCCCCAGGCCCCAGACCACTACCCCAGATCCTGACCTCAGACCCCAGGCCCCGGCCCCAAACCCCAGACCCCTGACCCCTGACCCCACACCCCAGACCCCAGACCCCAACTTGCCCGGAGAGCCCGCCCAACCCCAGTCCCCCGACTCCATATCCCAGATCTCAGACCCAGACCCCAGACCCAGGACCCCAGACCCCCGACCACAGACCCCAGACCACGACCCCAGACCCCAGACTCCAGACCCCAACCTGCCCTGAGAGCCCGCCCAACCCCAGACCCAAACACCCCGACTCCAGACCCCAGATCCCAGACCCAGACACCTGATCCCCGAACCCTGACACCAGACCCCCGACCCCTGACCCCAGACCCAGACCCTGGTCCCACACCCCAGACCCCAGACCACAACCACAGGCCCAGACCCCTGACCCCTGACCACAGACCCCCGATGACCGACCCCAGACCCCTGACCCCAGTCCCCAGACCCCAGGACTAGACCCCCAACCTCAGACCCAGACCCCAGACTCCCAACCCCATACCCCAGACCCCGAACCCACACCCCAGTCCCTAGACCCAGAAACCAGACCCCTGACTCCCGACCCCGGACCCCTGACCCCAGACACCAGACCCAAACCCCAGACCAGATCCCACACCCCAGACCCCAGACCCCACCCAGACCCCAGACACCCAACCACCGACCCCAGAATCCAGACCCCAGACCCCAGACCCCTGACCCCAGACACCAGACCAAAGGTCCAGACCCCAGATTCCCGACCCCAGACCCAGACCCAGACACCAGACTCCAGACCCAGACCCCAGACCCAGACCCCAGACCCCACACCCAGACCACAAACCCCCGACCCCAGACCCCAGACACTGACCCCAGTCACCGGCCCCAGACCCCAGACACTGGCCCCAGACCCCAGACCCCCAACCCCAGACCCTAGACCCAGACCTCAGGGCCTAGACTCCAGACCGCAGACTCCAGACCCCCGATCCTAGACCTAGACCCAGACCCCAGAAACCTTACCCCCAACGCCAGACCCCCAGACCCCAGACAACTGACCCCCGACTCCAGAACTAACCCCACACCCCAGAACCCGGCCCCAAACCCCAGAACCCACACCCCAGACCCCAGACCCAGACCCCATCTCCAGACCCAGAACCCAGACCCCAGACCCCGACCCCAGACCCCAGACACCAGACCCAGACCCCAGACCCCTGACCCCACCCAGACCACAGAACCCCGACCCCAGACCCCAGACCACCAACCCGACCCACATCCCCAGACCCAGGACCCCAGATCCCAGACCCAGGACCCAAGACCCCAGACCCCGGACCCCAGACCAGAGACCCTGACCCTAGGTCCCAGACCCCAGACCCACAACCCCAGACCCCAGACACAAGGCCCCGACCCCTGACCCCAGACCCTAGACACCCGACCCCCGACCCGAGACCCCAACATGCCTGGAGAGCCCGCCCGACCCCCGAACCCCGACCCCGATCCCAGACCCCGACCCCAGACCCAGACCCCCGAATAAAGACCCAGACCACCGACCCCCGACCCCAGACCCCAGACCCCAGACCCAGGCCCCAGACTCCAGACCCTAAGCAGACCCCATACCATCAACCGCAGACCCCAGACCCCCGACCCCGACACCACACCACAGACTTCCGATCCCACACCCCCGACCCCTGAACCCTGACAACCGACCCCAAACCCCCGACCCCAGAACCCAGACCCAGACTCAGGCCCCTGAACCCAGACCCCCGACCTGAGCCTGACACCAGATTCCCAAACCCAGACCCCAGACCGTGACCCCAACACCCCAACACCCGACCCCAGACCCCAGACCCCCAAACCCAGACCCCAGACCCTGACCCCAGACCCAGACCCCAGACCCCAGACCCCTGTCCCAAGACCCCAGGCCCCAGACCCCAGACCCCAGACCACTACCCCAGATCCTGACCTCAGACCCCAGACCTCGGCCCCAAACCCCAGACCCCAGACCCCTGACCCCAGACCCAGACCCCAGACCCCAGACCCCTGTCCCAAGACCCCAGGCCCCAGGCCCCAGACCCCAGACCCCAGACCACTACCCCAGATCCTGACCTCAGACCCCAGACCTCGGCCCCAAAACCCAGACCCCAGACCCCTGACCCCTGACCCCATACCCCAGACCCCAGATTCCCAACCCCCCAACCCAGACTCCAGACCCCAACTTGCCCGGAGAGCCCGCCCGACCCCAGTCCCCCGACCCCATACCCCAGATCTTAGACCCAGACCCCAGACCCAGGACCCCAGACCCCAGACTCCAGACTCCAGACCCCCGACCCCCGACCTAAGACCCAGCCCCCGGCCCCACACCCCAGACCCCAGACCGCAGACCCCAGGCCCAGACCCCTGACCCCCGACCCCCAACCCCAGACCTCGACCCCTGACCCGAGACCCTAGACCACCGACCCCTGTCCTAGACCCCAGACCGCAGTCCTAGACCCCAGACCCTCAACCCCAGACCCCAGACCCCGACCCCAGGCCCCAGACACCAGACCACAGACCCCAGGCCCCAGAACCCGACCCCAGACCCCCGACCCCAGACCCAGGCCCCAGACCCCAGACCCAGGCTCCAGACCCCAAAACCCCAACACAGACCCCACACCGACCCCAAACCCGTGACCCCAGACCCAGGAACCCAGACCCCAGACCCAGGACCCCTGACCCGTGACCCCACCCCATACACCCCGACCCCACTCCCCAGAGCCCAGACCCCCAACCCCAGACCCCAGACCCAGACCCCAGACCGCAGAACCCTGACCCCAGACCCCTGATCCCAGACCCCAGACCCCCAACCCCCGACCACAGACCCCGACCCCAGGCCCCAGACCCCAGGCCCCAGGCCCCAGACCCCAGACCCCAGACTCCAGATTTTGGCCCCAGCCCCCAGCCCCCAGAACCCTGCCCCAGACCACCGACCCCAGACCCCCGACCCTAGACCCCAGACCCCATTTCCAGACCCAGACCCCAGACCCCACACCCCGACCACAAACCCCCGACCCCAGACCTCCGACCCCAGACACCCGAACCCAGACCCCAGACACAGACCCCAGACCCCAGACACCGGCCCCAGACCCCAGACCTCCGACCCCAGACCCCAGACCCTAGACTCCAGACCGCAGACCCCAGACCCCCGACCCTAGACCTTGACCCAGACCCAAGAATCCTGACCCCCAACGCCAGATCCCAGACCCCAGACCCCAGACCACCGACTCCAGACCCTGACCCCACACCCCAGACCCTGGCCCCAAACCCCAGAACCCACACCCCAGACCCCAGACCCAGACCCCATCTCCAGACCCAGAACCCAGACCCCACACCCAGACCCCAGACCCCCGACCCCAGATCACAGACACCAGACCCAGAACCCAGACCCCTGACCCCATCCAGACCACAGAACCCCGACCCCAGGCCCCAGACCACCAACCCCAGACCCACGTCCCCAGACCCAGGACCCAGACCCCAGACCCCAGGCCCCGACCCCTGACCCCAGACCCTAGACACTTGACCCCCGAACCCAGACCCCAGACCCTGACCCCAATCCCATACCCCAAACTTCCCGGAGCGCCCGCCTGACTCAGACCCCAGACCCCCGACGTCAGACCACCGACCCGAGATCCCAACATGCCCGGAGAGCCTGCCCGACCCCCGAACCCCAACCCCAATCCCAGACCCCGACCCCAGACCCAGACCCCCGAATAAAGACCCAGACCCCCGACCCCCGACCCCAGACCCCAGACCCAGACCCCAGACCCCCGACCCTACGCAGACCCCAGACCCCCAACCACAGACCCCAGACCCCCGACCCCCGACACCACACCACAGACTTCCGATCCCACACCTCGGACCCCTGAACCCTGACAACCGACCCCAAACCCCTGACCCCGACCCCAGACCCCAAATGCCAGACCCCAGACCCCAGACACTGACCCCAGACCCCAGACACTGACCCCAGACCCCAGACCCATACCCCCGAACCCAGACCCCCGACCTCATCCAGAACCCCGACCCCAGACCCCAGACCCAGACTCAGACCCCCGACCCCATACCCCCGACCCCAGCCTGACACCAGACCCCAAACCCAGACCCCAGACTGCGACCCCAAACCCCCGACACCCGACCCCAGACCTGACGCCAGACCCCCAAACCCAGACCCCCAGACCCTGACCTCAGATCCAGACCCCAGACCCCTGATCCCAGACCCCATGCCCCAGGCCCCAGACCACTACCCCAGATCCTGACCTCAGACCCCAGGCCCCGGCCCCAAACCCCAGACCCCTGACCCCTGACCCCACACCCCAGACCCCAGATCCCAACTTGCCCAGAGAGCCCGCCCAACCCCAGTCCCCCGACCCCATATCCCAGATCTCAGACCCAGACCCCAGACCCAGGACCCCAGACCCCTGACCACAGACCCCAGACCACGACCCCAGACCCCAGACTCCAGACCCCCACCTGCCCTGAGAGCCCGCCCAACCCCAGACGCAAGAACCCCGACTCCAGACCCCAGATCCCAGACCCAGACACCTGATCCCCGAACCCTGACACCAGACCCCCGACCCCTGACCCCAGACCCAGACCCTGGTCCCACACCCCAGACCCCAGACCACAACCACAGGCCCAGACCCCTGACCCCTGACCACAGACCCCCGATGACCGACCCCAGACCCCTGACCCCAGACCCCTGACCACAGACCCCAGACCACGACCCCAGACCCCAGACTCCAGACCCCCACCTGCCCTGAGAGCCCGCCCAACCCCAGACCCAAGAACCCCGACTCCAGACCCCAGATCCCAGACCCAGACACCTGATCCCCGAACCCTGACACCAGACCCCCGACCCCTGACCCCAGACCCAGACCCTGGTCCCACACCCCAGACCCCAGACCACAACCACAGGCCCAGACCCCTGACCCCTGACCACAGACCCCCGATGACCGACCCCAGACCCCTTACCCCAGTCCCCAGACCCCAGGACTAGACCCCCAACCTCAGACCCAGACCCCAGACTCCCAACCCCATACCCCAGACCCCGAACCCACACCCCAGTCCCTAGACCCAGAAACCAGACCCCTGACTCCCGACCCCGGACCCCTGACCCCAGACACCAGACCCAAACCCCAGACCAGATCCCACACCCCAGACCCCAGACCCCACCCAGACCCCAGACACCCAACCACCGACCCCAGAATCCAGACCCCAGACCCCAGACCCCTGACCCCAGACACCAGACCCCGGGTCCAGACCCCAGATTCCCGACCCCAGACCCCACACCCAGACACCAGACTCCAGACCCAGACCTCAGACCCCGACGCCAGACCCCGACCTCCGCCACAGGACCCCAGACCCTAGACCCCAGATACCGGCCCCAAACCCCAGACCCCCGGCCCCAGACCTCAGACCCCCAACCCCAGACCCCCGACCCCAGAACCCAGTCCCCCAACCCCAGACCCCCGACCCCAGACCCCCTCCACCAGACCCAGGACGCCCGACCCCAGACCACAGACCCCCTCCACCAGACCCCAGACCCCCGACCTGAGACCCCAGACACTGGCCCCAGACCCAGACCGCAGACCGCTGCAATGCAATACCCATCAATATCCCAATGGCATTCTTTAAAGAAATAGAAGAGGCAATTCAAAATTTCATATGGAATAATAAAAGACCCCATATAGCAAAACCACTTCTTAGCAGAAAGAACAGCGCTGGAGGAATTTCAATTCCAAACTTTAGACTCTATTACAGAGCTATAATTCTCAAAACAGCTTGGTACTGGCACAAGAACAGGCCTGAAGACCAATGGAATAGAACTGAGGACCCAGATATTAAACCACAGACCTATGGCCACCTAATCTTTGACAAGGGAGCCAAAAAAATAGAATGGAAGAAAGACACCCTCTTCAACAAGTTGTGCTGGCCGAACTGGTTAAGCACCTGCAGAAAACTAAAGTTGGATCCTTCTTTGTCACCTTGCACTAGAATTAACTCCAAATGGATCAAAGACCTGGACGTAAAAGCTGACACACTGAAAACTTTACAGGAAGGATTAGCAGATGCACTGGCCTCCTTGGCACAGGTTGAAACTTCCTTAATTAGGACCAAGAATCACAACAAATCAGAGAAAGGCTGGATAAGTGGGACTGCATTAAACTGCGGAGCTTTTGTATGGCAAAGGACATAGCTAGTAAATTAAATAGGAAGCCTACAGAGTGGGAGAAGACCTTCACCAACCAAACAACGGACAAAGGCCTCATATCTAAAACATATCAGCAACTCAAAAAATTGAATCACTCCAAAACTAACCTCCAAAGTAACAACCATCCCATTAAAAAATGGGCCAAAGACTTAAAGAGAGTATTCTCTGAAGAAGAAACAAAAATGGCCTATAGACACATGAAAAAATGCTCAACATCTCTGGTCATAAAAGAAATGCAAATCAAAACAACTCTAAGATTCCACCTCACTCCAGTTAGAATGGCCAGGATCAGGAAAACGAATAACAACAGAGGCTGGAGGAGATGTGGCCAGGAGGGATCACTACTACACTGTTGGTGGCAGTGCAAACTCATTCAACCACTCTGGAAAGCAGTGTGGCAGTGCCTTAAAAGGCTAAACATAGAACTCCCCTATGACCCAGCAATTCCACTACTTGGCATTTACTCAACCATCCAGAAACAAGGGCATAATAAATCCACTAGCACAACAATGTTCATTGCAGCACTATTTACCATTGCAAAGATATGGAACCAACCTAGATGTCCCTCAGTTGATGAGTGGATCAACAAGTTGTGGTATTTGTACATAATGGAAGTCTATGCTGCTGTCAGAAAGAATGACATCGCCCCATTTGTTAGGAAATGGAAAGACTTAGAAGAAATCATATTAAGTGAAGTAAGCCAGACTCAAAGGAACTTAGGCTCAATGGTTTCCCTCATTCGTCATAATCAGTAGAAACCTTGGGCTCTACTAGCAGAGATCTGCAATAGAGCAAAATCTTGATACATAAGGCCATATAGTATGAAGCTAATTGAAAGGACCTCCAGGATATCAAAACAAAAGCAATATAACGAATGATTGTTGTCCTTAATGTACTATGTTGTCTCTCATCTTCTTTGCTGTCCCTTGGTTATGTCATATTGTTATAGTATGTCACTTTGTTATCTGATATATTTAATCCCCCCCTTACATGAAGGAGTCTTGTCTCCAAGCAGCTGCAGGAGGAGGGGGCCAGGCTGGGAGCCCGATTGCTGCAGAAACCAACATACAACCAGGCCAGCAAACGGAAGCAGCGGAACACAGACGCGGAACCAGAACAGCAAGCAGCGGAACCCAGACTGGGAACACAGGCGGCGGCGGAGACCCAAGGGGAGTGAGAGACTCCCCACCACCGTGGAGCACCCACAGAGGGACGCAGAGGCGTGAGTAATACAGCGCGTCCCCAAACACAACGGGAAATCAGAGCAGTGCCAAGCAATAGAACTTAAATCAGACCCCTCCACTCCGCACACAGGCCTAGAGGCAAAAAGAATACAAGGAGGAATCCTAAAGTTGGCTGTGCCTGCACTACCAGATTTTTATAGACTCCAACTTACAGGCCAGAAGTTGAGAATTAATGGCCCAATAGATCAAATTAGTCCCATTCCATGTTTGTTTAAGCAGCATAGTATTTCTACACATTTGAGCCATCATTTAACAAAACAGAAGACCTATATCAGGCACCAGTATCTCACACTTACAATCCTAGCTACTCAGGAAGCTGAGATCTGAGGATCACGGTTTGAGGTCAACTTGAGCAGGAAAGTCTGTAAGATTCTTAAACCTAATTAACCAATAGGAATTCGGAAGTACAGGTATGGCTTGAGTGGTACAGCACCAACCTTAACACCAACCCTTAAATTAATTAACATACATGTGGGTCTGTGTATATGTGCACACATATATATTAGTGTATATATATACATCTATTATGTATTCTGTATATATCACGTGTGTGTGTGTTTGTGTCAGGAGACTTAAGTTTAAAATTTAAATTTCCTTAAAACAGTGAAACAACTGACCATTCTAGGCTTACAGTCCTGCCTCATGATGATAAGCTGTAGCAGAGTAGAGGCTTCCCCTCCAGATAAACTACTCAGCTGATCACAGCCCCTGTTACTCCCACTAGTCCCCACTCTAGCCTGTTTTCCTGCCTTAATCTGTTGAAATCTTGGCTCTTCCTAAGGAGGTTCTTCAATTACTGTGTGTCTGCACAGTAATTAAAGACTAAACTCAAGTTGGGCATGGTAGCACTTGCCTATAATCCAATCCTTAGGAAATGGAAACTGAAAGATCTTAAGTTTGAGGCAAGCCTGGACTACATATGTAGTTATTTCCAAGCCAGCCTAAGCTACATAGCCAGATCCTGTCTCAAAAAGGAAAAAGGAAAAAAAAGTCAAAAACCAGAACAGAAAAGAACAAAACCAATTCGGCTCATTCTGGTGAGATTCTACGTTTCAACCTTTTTCATTTTCTTCTCATATTTTATTATAATATTCCAAAGAAACTCTCAGAAGGCAATGATTATATCATATATTTTGCATTTCCCACAGCTCTCCATACAAAACGAATTAATGCACCATCTAGCTGGCAAATATCATGTAACCCTTCTATTAATTACAATAAAAATATATGAAAAAATATTCATTTTTGAGCCAGGTTTGAGAGCTCATCTTTATAATTTTAGCTTCTTGGAAAGTGGAGATCAGGGAGTTGAGCAATTCAAGGCCATTCCAGTCAGAAGTACTCCCAACTCCGTATCAGCCAGGGGCCCTGATGGCAAGCACCCATCATCTCAGCTTCGAGGACACTCTGGCTGGGCACACATGGCTTTTGCCTTCATCCTCAGTGACACATGGGAGCACAGCTAGCAGGAATGTAGCCCAAACCTGTCTACCCCAGGCTAGTCCCAGCCTCAAAAATAACCAACACTGAAAGGGCTTGGAATGATATCTCAGTGGTAAAGAACCAGCCACCAAGCATGTGGCCCAGAGGTGAATTCAACACCTCCAAAATGAATGCACACACACCTTACACAAAACAATACTAGTAGCCTGCTTTTCAGTGCATTAGCTTGGGGAACGATTGTGCCTGAGGTTATTTTCTAATTGATCAGTAAAGCTTATCCTTATCACAGTTCTATCTAGTTGATTCTTTTTGAGCTTTCTTTCAGAACTGCAAATCAGTCATTTCAGGACCAGACTAGAGGTACAGCAAAGATTATCCTGAGGCATGTAATTTGTTTTAATTTCAGTGAATCCTCAAGAAAAATTTCTGAGACACCTTCAGTACATTTTGACAACCCCTATTATTCTCAATGCCACAAATCATCAGGAAAATTTTAATATTAATATAGTATGGAGTTATGAAACATTTGCCCAGAGAATAGTTCATATTAAAATTAATATTTAAAATGGCTTGTTTTCTACCAAATGGATTTCATTAATTTCCTACTAACATACAAACATACAGGCCTTTTTCCTGTCTTAATTTTTTAATAACTAGCATTTCTTCTAATCAAGGTAATCTTAATCCCTTTAAAGCACAACTTACAGTAATTCCACAACAATGCAGCTAACTAGTATGTGAGTTTTAGAAAAGATGGAAATAATGGCTCTGTGAGGGATTTTTAAATCATTTTTCATGTATTTTAAAGCCTGCAGGATTCCAAAATTTTTATGACCTTAAAATTATCTCACTTTTCAAACATATAATATTAAACTTGAAATTGTCTATGAAAGAAGAAAAATATGTAGGAGGCTGCAAAACATAATAGTATCCCAGAATCAGAGAAAATGTGGACTGTCTGAGCTTAACAGAAAGGCCATAGCAGTGCTAAGTCTTTTCCTCTTACCTACAGAGACCATGCAGTGAATTTTAAGAGTGCAATTTGATGAAAGAGGAAAAGGAAAGATGCTTAGAGAATATAAACTACTCAGAGCATCAGAGCTTCATGGGAAAAGGTACTGTGTTTTAAAATCATATTAATAACACATATGTTCTTTCTAGGTAACAAAACATGCATAAAGCTTACTGAGTGTTGTACATCTAATAATCCATATGCATAACAATTGGCATTGTTCTTTTACATGACTCTATAAAGTACCACTCGGGTTCATCTTTCTCTGTAAGCTTTTTACTACCCCACACTGAGGAAAGCTGCAGGAAAAAATAATAAAATAGCATATAGGATAGTTGTGATGGACAGCAGTACCTTCCTACAGAATTGGATGTCTGGTCGACCTCGGTGAAATAGATATTGTTACTTCAGGCCAAGGTGTTAAGTAATTTTGGTCTGTGTGTTCTGAGTACTGGAGAATCAAGTCTCAGTCCCTGATGGCATTGTAAGTTAAGGTGTAACCGATAAATCCAGCAAAATCCAGCCGAAAGAATAGACATTGTTGATCACACATTGCCTGCCAAACAGCCAACAGGCTTGATCCGTGTTCTGTTATTTAGTCTGTTGAGTTTTGTGGATGAGTGTTTCAAGTGAAGTTTCCAGTGTTGTTTCTCAGTCTTGAGAAACGTGGATGGTACCATCAGTCTCTTCCTCACTCAGTAGTCAAGGGCACTTCTTAGAGAAACCATTCTGGTTTCTTTGGCAACAGAACAGCATCAAAACAAGGAAGCAACCAGCAGGACAGGAAGAGCTCTTTCAAGTTCACATCTAAAAACACCACTCCCAGTCACACATCTGGAAAACAGGCCAAGGAAGACACATTTGAAAGATACTCTGCCTCAATGGGAATTTTGAAAATTATGTAAAGGAATAGGACATTTCCCTTTTATGGGAGGACAAATTAATACATCATTAGTGGGTATATACTATAAACATTCATACCTTCTGAAACAGTAATTTTGTTTCTATTAATGTACAGTATGCTGTACCACCTCAGTATTGAATTAGGAATTAGCTAAAGTAATATAATAAATCCATGCAGAGGAATCTCTATTCAGCTTTGAGAAAGACTATAAATCTATATATACTGACATGGGAAGTATCTTGATTATATTACAAGGTTTTAAAAAAAGCAGTTCAAATAACAATAGAACAGGCTGGAAATGTGGCTTGGTGGAAGAGTGTGTCTAACCTGCAATGCCTAGGCTTTGATTTCAAGCCTCAGGACTGGCAAAAAAATGACAGTGGGATACACTGTCTATTTTCATGTGTGAAAAAGCATGTGCATCCACCTCACTCCAGTTAGAATGGCCAGGATCAGGAAAAGGAATAATAACAGATGCTGGAGGGGATGTGGCCAGGAGGGATCACTACTACACTGTTGGTGGCAGTGCAAACTCGTTCAACCACTATGGAAAGCAGTGTGGCAGTGTCTTAAAAGGCTAAACATAGAACTCCCCTATGACCCAGCAATTCCACTACTTGGCATTTACCCAACCATCCAGAAACAAGGGCATACTAAATCCACTAGCACAACCATGTTCATTGCAGCACTATTCACCATAGCAAAGATATGGAACCAACCTAGATGTCACTCAGTTGATGAGTGGATCAACAAGTTGTGGTATTTGTACACACACAATGGAATTCTATGCTGCTGTCAGAAAGAATGACATCGCCCCATTTGTTAGGAAATGGAAAGACTTAGAAAAAATCATATTAAGTGAAGTAAGCCAGACTCAAAGGAACTTAGGCTCGATGGTTTCCCTCATTCGTCATAATCAGTAGAAACCTTGGGCTCTACTAGCAGAGATCTGCAATAGAGCAAAATCTTGATACATAAGGCCATATAGTATGAAGCTAATTGAAAGGACCTCCAGGACATTGAAACAAAAGCCATATAACGAATGATTGTTTTCCTTAATGTACTATGTTTTCTCTCATCTCCTTTGCTGTCCCTTGGTTATCTCATATTGTTATAGTATCTCACTTTATTATCTGATATATTGAATTTATTTGTTTTTGGTTATTTGAAATTTGATAGGGACAGGGGGAAAACCAAGACGGGTGGGGGGTGTGGGGGGTAGGGTAATGGGTACCAAGACATGTGAAAGGGTATCAATGTATGTGAATTAATGCACCTTCTATCTGGCAAATATCATGTAACCCTTTTACTAATTACAATAAAAAATAAAGAAAGAAAGAAAAGAAACAGCATGTGCACTGTTTTGCTTGCAGGCATAGAAATTACATTATTCAAAAAATATTTTCTACATAGTAGGTAGGGTAGCTACACTGGACATGAAAGGGCGGGGACAATTAATATGGATGAAACAGTCCTGTTTCATTAACTTTCCACCTTATTGTTCATTTATTTTTTCAAATTTTGGGTTTGTCTGAGAGATGAGAGATTCTCTTCTCTCTTTGATTATATCAGAATAAAAATAGATATTGGTCTGGAGGTGTGGCTCAAATACTAGAGCAGCAGATGTGCAAGCAAGTTGAGCAAATATGAAGCCATAAGTTCAAACCAAGTATTTTCTAAAATCATCATCATCATCAATAAAATAATAAATAGCATAAGCTGGGGACAAGGCAGAAAAGTTCATGAAATGTTAATTTCTAATTAATCAGCAAAAAGAAAAAATTCAGAAGTGGAGATGTGGCTCAAGTGGTAGAGCATGAAATAGTTGAAATAGCCAAGTGAGAGCTCAAAGTCCTGAGTTCATGTTCCAGTGGTGCTTCTCTTAATTATATATGAGTGCACATATACACACAGGACTGAAAATGTACATGGTATACACTGCCAAATACACAGCTCACTCCCTCCAGCAGCTCCTAAAACCTGTTATTAGGTTGCAGGTTTGAAGTCTATAGCAACTCCACATCTCTTAGGCACCTTATTTCAAAGAGGATTGAACAGAGGGACCAGGAAAGACTTAATTAACTAGGGCAGTATTTCTCGAGACATTTGTTGTTGACATTGCAAAAGGGACAACATATTATATTTGATTTCCCATTTTCAAAGCAGAAGGAAAGGCAATCCACAACATAGGAAACATTTCACTTTCCTTCCTATTTTCATCAATCTTGAAAGAAAGACTGGGGTGGGAACACTTAAAGTATAACTCTGCGGTTATTGAAAACCCCAAGAATGAGGAACTTCATGCATATGATGTTGAAATAACACACAATGAATTGTAGGCACTCTGAACGGCAGTGAAATTTACAACTCCTTTCCTCTGTTCCAAAATAAAAAAAGAATTTCTATCTTCCCAGCAAGTGGTCTCCAAAATAAATGCTGTTCTCACACCCATGAACAAAGAAATAACTTGGGGCAAGAAAGCACAGTGTGTTTTTATTTACAAATTATATACATCACATCACTTTACTAACATGCTGCCAAATATAAAAACTGAAAAATAAACTGTATGAGATATAAAATGCATACCGTATTAGGCATCTCAGTATTTTTCCCCACATTGCCTGACATACTGTTCCACATAATTCAAATACTGACTATGATGATGTCTCGTGCATAACTATAAATTTCTACCTCCCTAAATATCCCTTCCACACAGCTGAAAACAAAAAACTTGAAGATAATTCTTATTGCTGGCATGCCTCTTTTAGAGAGCCTAAAAGGACAGAAATAAGTTGAGACCATAAATGATTCTCTCAATTTGGGTAGGTACGATACTAACTGAGTGCTTTCCAGGTGTGAGGCATTGTAATGTCTTGTGTTTAATTTTCCCCAAAACTCCATGTGGTAGATCATCTTCCCAGTTAACAGCTAAAGAAACTGAGGACTAACGTACCTTAGAATTGGCTAGTTAGAAAACAGTAGCAAACTGTGTAAGAATCCTTTCTTGACTGAATTTATTCTGGGTCCATGGCTTGCCAGAGAGAAGCTTGGATTCCCAAGCGGATCCTTAGCAACATGGGAAGGAGGGGGAAATTTGGGTTGTCTGGAGGCACAGGGAGACGTCAGGGTTCCTCTCATCTTTTGGTAGAAGCGAGGGATGCTAATATTCTGACGTGGACAGGACAGTCCAAGAACATACCCACAGTGCTGTGGAGGGAGAATCAAGAGGTATCAGAGACGAATGACGAGCCAGATATGTTCATCACAGTGCAATTTGTAATAGCTGAGTATTCCAAGACTCAATAAATTACAGTGTATCTATTTATCAGAGCTCTGTGGCTACTAGCATGACACTTTTTCAAAAGAATAACCATATGAAAAAATTCACACTTCCTATTTACATGTGCAAAAGCAATATTCACCAAAACATTCATATTCACAAGTCCTAAAAGTAATCTGGTTAGCAGGGTTGTTGTGTTAGCAAAGTATTTATATGTTTATGTATGCACATGGGAAATACTTTGGAAGACATCAGCCAAAGTTTTAATTACTATTTGTTGCTGAAGTATAGTCGAGAGTCCATATAAAATATTTTATGACAGAATCATTATAAATAGCCACACATACCACTGTAAGAAGGAAACACTCATAAGTAATATAATCTATTATCTCAAAGTCCTTATGAATTCCGTAAGGCAAAGATTTGATACCCATCTTTTCAGAATGTGTCACTGGCAGCATTTTATTTCATTTTATTTTCTGACATCAAGTTCTTTAATAATAGAAAAGAAAAGCACCAGGTGTTTCTCACCAGGTGCCTTTGCAATGGCAGCAGAGTTCACTGGTATTTTTTTCAGAGCCAGAATAGCACCTACTATTCACATGCCCTATCTTTAAAGCCTTCATTGTTTCACTATGATTCAAAAGTGAACTTACTCACTCCCGCCCACACAGCAAGAACAATATGATCACGACACTGAACTGAATAAGTGCTTGAAACTTCATAAATACTAAGTATCTCATCTCAGAATGTCTTATGAGTAGAAATCATTATGATGCTGTCTGCCATATAATTTATCATCATCATCATCATCATCATCATCATCATCATCATCATCATCGTTTGGGTTTTTGTTCTGGTACTGGTGATGGAACTCCATCACCTGAGCCACACCACCAGTCCAACATTTTGCTGGTTAATTGGAAATGAAGAATTTTCTGTTTGGACTAGCTTCAAACTGATCCTCCAGGTCTCAGCATAGTGACTAGGTAGGATTTCATATGTCAGCCACTGGTGTCTTGCTCAGAAGTCTTACTTTATTAGAACACAGTCTAACAAATGACCCTTTATTTTACTGACAAGTACCTCATTGTGACCTGGAAAAAAATACAACTAAAATGGCAGCAAACCTTCAAAAATACCATGAGATTTATATCGGCCAAAAAAATTGCTAAGAAAAAGTTTATTCCCCAATACAGATGAAAAATTTGACTTACAGTAGCAAGACAAACAACAAAAAAGAAAGAGCTGGACAAATATAAAAAGAAGATAAGAATTGTGATTTCTTTCAAAATTGTAATGATTAAATAAAATAAAATTTGCTTATTTTCATCTTCAAGGAATCCAAATGGTTTACATTGTATCTAGCATACAGACTATTACTGAATAATAACAGTTAACAATATCACAAAGTATAAAGGTTTTCAGAAACATAAAAATGTTAGAAGGTATTTCAGATACTTCTTTGATTCAAATTAGAGAAGATATATCTAATTATGACATGATATGAAAAGGAATGCTGTATAAACTAAGTAAGCAAAGATATTTGCCAGTAATATTAAAAGTAATTCCTGAATGTTTCTCAAGTATGTGAAATACAGAGAAAATCAATGCATAGCATGACAGTGCCACTTGTCAAAACAGTCTGTTAATTATCTTTATCATGCTCTTGGCAAAATAGGATACTGTTGGATAAATAACATCTTCACATAATTTAAATCCATGCTATGTTTTATTAATTTATTTTTATTTTTTTTTAAATTTTATTTTTTTATTGTAATTAGTAAAAGGGTTACATGATATTTGCCAGATAGAAGGTGCATTAATTCACATACATTGATACCCATTCACATTATTAATTTAGATCCTCCGTTTACCCCAAGAGGGGGTGGAGATGATTGGCTACATCTTCTGTTGCAAATATACACAAAGCCTTATTTGCAATGGAACAAAAACACAAATTTAGAATTGGATTGACGAATGTCCAAAACCCAACTCTACTACTTCAGTGCCTGTCTTTGCACAATTTACATAATACTACTGACCTTCCGTGTCTCTATACATTAAAAATAAACAGTGCCAATAATCAGATCCCTCATAGGGTCCTGTAAGAAAAACAATGAGATATTATTTGTGAAGTTCTGGCAACACAGTAGGGATTTGATTGCTGTGAATTTTTTTTATCTCCTTCCCATTTTTACCTTTCTGTCCTTGCTTTCATACCTAGATCTTCACAAGGCAAGTTGATCTGGAGGGAAAACAGAAAGAAGGAAGAAATAAAGGTGGGGGAGAAGGGAAGGAGGAATAGAGGAAGGAATGGAGGGAGGGAGGTAAGAAGACAAAGAGGAATTCACCTTACCAGAGGCTTACACCTGTAATCCTAGCTACTCAGGAGATTGAGATCTGAAGATGGAGGTTGGAAGCTAGCATGGGACAGGAAAGTCTGTGAGACTCTTTAACCACCAAAATTCAGACGTGGAGCTGTGGCTCAAGGGGTAGAACTACAAGGAACAGAGCTAGGTCCCTAAGTTTATATCCTAGTGCCAGCACCAAAACAAAGAAACTCACCTTAAATTCAAAGAATGTTCTAGGGAAAAGGAACTGTAAACAGCAACAGGCTCAAATCCCCTGATTATACAGATTGTGAAACTGAGACCACATCAGGATCATTCTATAGAAACATGCATGTGCAGGGACCATTTCCTCTTATCCTCCAGAAATGTCTAAAACTAGAGGCCATTGGGGAAAAAAACCCTTCAACTTCCAGGGCTCAAAGGGCTGATTGTTCCATGGCCACAAAGTTCCCTTTTACCCAGTTTATACAAGATGTGGAAGGTGGTAAACTAGGAGTTAAAAAAAATAAGCAACATTTCTTTTCTGGACTGTCCTATGTCCTTGTGAGAATTGCATAAACAAGCTTGAGGAGTGACTGCAGAGAACACCCCTTGGACACAGCACAAGGGCTCCACCTTCAACCCCAGAATGAAGAGGAACTTTTCAAAAATGCTATCTGAATCTTAAAAAAGCAGATCAGAAATGCAGTCTCTTCTTACAAAACGTGAACCATACAACATTTCACTTTGCAAGCTTTCAGCCCAAGAATTTTATTCTCCACTGGTGAAATCACACAGGTAAAATTTTAAAACAGGGTTTTAAAAAAACTATTGCATTTCCTTTTAAGTTCTTCATCATTCATGCTGCTGTGTCATTTTCTTTATAGTTGCAACAGAAGCTGATGACCTCTTGCATTCTAATTCTCCTAGAGCTTCACTCCAGTGGACTTAGGGTTTTGCAACAAAGAAAAAGGTTAATCTTTGCTCAGTAGATCTAGTCATAAATTATTCTTTATATTCCAATAAATACTTGGCAGTTTGGGGAAGAGAAACTTCAATCATGACAAAAGAAAATAAAATTCAGTGCTATTCAGAGCCATTACTTAGACTTTGAAGATTAGTTTTTACCAATCACATTGGTGAGTGATATAGTTTATATTAAAAACCACATAAAATATTCTCTTAATTAACAGAGTAAAACTCCCAAATATAGGTTAACTCCTATTTGTAGGTTTATATATTTATAGGTTTACATATTTATAGATTTATATATTTATAGGTTAACTCAAATTTATTCACTTTTCCAATTATTTTTCAAATTAGGTTTATCATTCATTTTGAAGCTTTCTTCTGCTTTTTATATAATAAAAATTAGTTTTAAAAAACTTCATTTAATTTAATAAAATTCCAACTCAAAATTATTTCATTAGCTGAGTAAATTTTTTTTAATATTTCAAACAATCTTTAGTTATTTAAGAAATGTTACATCATATATTGTGTGTCTTTTTTAGGACATGTTTTCTTCAGTATTTTCTGCTTTTTTTTTAATTTGTTTTTTTTTATTGTAATTAGTAAAAGGGATACATGATATTTGCCAGATATAAAGTGCATTAATTCACATACATTGATACCCTTTCACATGTCTTGGTACCCATATCCCCCCACACACCCCGCACCCGTCTTGGTTTTCCCCCCTTCCCTATCAAATTTCAAATATCCAAATACAAATAAATTCAATAAATCAGATAACAAGGTGAGATACTATACCAATATGAGATAACCAAGGGCAGCAAAGGAGATGAGAGACAACATAGTACATTAAGGACAACAATAATTCATTACATGGCTTTTGTTTCACTATCCTGGAGGTCCTTTCAATTAGCTTCACATTATATGTCCTTATGTATCAAGATTTTGCTCTATTGCAGATCTCTGCTAGTAGAGCCCAAGGTTTCTACTGATTATGACGAATGAGGGAAACCATTGAGCCTAAGTTCCTTTGAGTCTGGCTTACTTCACTTAATATGATTTTTTCTAAGTCTTTCCATTTCCTAACAAATGGGGCGATGTCATTCTTTCTGACAGCAGCATAGAATTCCATTGTGTACAAATACCACAACTTGTTGATCCACTCATCAACTGAGGGACATCTAGGTTGGTTCCATATCTTTGCTATGGTGAATAGTGCTGCAATGAACATGGTTGTGCTAGTGGGTTTAGTATGTCCTTGTTTCTGGGTACTTGGGTAAATGCCAAGTAGTGGAATTGCTGGGTCATGAGGGAGTTCTATGTTTAGCCTTTTGAGGCACTGCCACACTGCTTTCCATAGTGGTTGGACGAGTTTGCACTGCCACCAACAGTGTAGTAGTGATCCCTCCTGGCCACATCCCCTCCAGCATCTGTTGTCATTCGTTTTCCTGTTCCTGGCCATTCTAGCTGGAGTGAGGTGGAATCTTAGAGTTGTTTTGATTTGCATTTCTTTTATGACCAGAGATGTTGAGCATTTCTTCATGTATTTATAGGCCATTTTTATTTCTTCTTCAGAGAAGACTCTCTTTAAGTCTTTGGCCAATTTTTTAATGGGATGGTTGTTACTTTGGAGGTTAGTTTTGGAGTGATTCAATTTTTTGAGTTGTTGATATATTTTAGATATGAGGCCTTTGTCCGTTGTTTGGTTGGTGAAGATCTTCTCCCACTCTGTAGGCTTCCTGATTAGTTTACTAGCTATATCCGTTGCCATACAAAAGCTCCGCAGTTTAATGCAGTACCACTTATCCAGCCTTTCTCTGATTTGTTGTGATTCTTGGTCCTTATTAAGAAATTTTCGACCTGTGCCAAGGAGGCCTAGTGTATCTCCTATTCCTTCCTGTACAGTTTTCAGTGTGGCAGCTTTTACGTCCAGGTCTTTGATCCATTTGGAGTTAATTCTAGTGCAAGGTGACAAAGAAGGATCCAGCTTTAGTTTTCTGCAGGTGCTTAACCAGTTCTGCCAGCACAACTTGTTGAACAGGCTGTCTTTCTTCCATTCTATTTTTTTGGCTTCCTTGACAAAGATTAGGTGGCCATAGGTCTGTGGTTTAATATCTGGGTCCTCAGTTCTATTCCATTGGTCTTCAGGCCTGTTCTTGTGCCAGTACCAAGCTGTTTTGAGAATTATAGCTCTGTAATAGAGTCTAAAGTATGGAATTGAAATTCCTCCAGCGCTGTTCTTTCTGCTAAGAAGTGGTTTTGCTATACAGGGTCTTTTATTATTCCACATGAAATTTTGGATTGCCTCTTCTATTTCTTTAAAGAATGACATTGGGTTGTTGACGGGTATTGCATTGAATTTGTAGATAGCTCTTGGCAAGATTGTCATTTTCACAATGTTGATTCTTCCAATCCAGGAGCATGGGAGGTTTTTCCATTTCCTTAGTTGTGCTTTAATTTCCTTTTTTAGGGTTTTAACGTTTTCGTCAAAAAGGTCTTTTACATTCTTAGTTAAGCTAATACCTAGGTACTTTATTTTCTTTGAGGCTATTGTGAAAGGAGTTTCTTTCCTGATTATTGCCTCGTTCCTCTCACTGTTGGCATAAAGGAAGGCAGTTGATTTTTGAGGGTTGATTTTATAGCCTGCTAGTCTTCCAAAGCTTTGAATCAGCTCAAGGAGCTTGGGAGTAGAGTCTATAGGATTCTTTAAATACAGAATCATGTCATCTGCAAAGAGGGATAGTTTTATTTCCTCTTTCCCTATTTGGATCCCCTTTATGCTTGCTTCTTGCCTTATTGCACTGGCTAGGAATTCTAGTACTATGTTAAAGAGGAGTGGGGAGAGTGGGCATCCTTGTCTCGTTCCTGATTTTAGAGGGAATGGCTTTAGATTTTCACCATTACGTGTAATACTAGCAGTAGGTTTCTCATACACAGCCTTTATTACATTGAGGAATGTTCCATGGATTCCTAGTTTCTCCAGAGCTTTTAACATAAAGGGGTGTTGGATCTTGTCAAATGCCTTTTCCGCGTCTATTGAGACAATCATGTGATTTTTGTCCTTGCTCCTGTTGATGTGTTGAATTATATTAATTGATTTGCATATGTTGAACCAGCTTTGCCTCCCTGTGATGAATCCAGTTTGATCATAGTGTATAATTTTTTTGATGAGTTGTTGTAGACGGTTGGCCCGCATTTTGTTGAGAAGTTTTGCATTGATGTTCATTAAAGATATAGGTCTATACTTCTCTTTCTTTGATGAATCTCTTTCTGGTTTGGGGATGAGGGTTATACTGGCTTCATAGAATGAGTTTGGTAAGGAACCTTCATTTTCAATTTCGTTGAAGAGCTTGAGGAGTATTGGTGTGAGCTCTGCTTTGAAGACCTTATAGAATTCAGCTGTGAATCCATCTGGCCCTGGGCTTTTCTTAGGTGGAAGTTCTCTAATTGCCATTTCTATTTCAGAGCTTGAAATAGGCCTGTTGAGTTGGCTTAGTTCTTCTTGATACTCTAAATGTCTCACCTTAAGCAATTAGAGTAAAATTTTTTTTTAAATTTATTAACATTGATTTTTAAATCATATTTCAAATGACTTGTTTAACAAACCAGTATTCAAGAAAGGAATCTCTATATACAATCACTGGTGTAGAGAGCCATTGCAATCGCCATTACAAGATGGCGCTGACATCCGCCTCCGTGGTTGCTTTTCTGAGTTGTTTATCTAAAAGTGTCCAGGAAGAAATTTGACTGTTCATGCCCTTAATGCGTGATCGGAAGTATGCATGTAGCCATATTGCTGTGTGTCCGGAGTGTGCTGGAGATATACTGTAGTTGATTGGATGTTAGTGTTAAGGAAATAATTGTGATTGGTTGATAGGCCTATTTAAGGTCTATGTTTGAGGAAGTTGGGGTCGACCCAGCATGGCTGTACTAGCTTGCTGAATAAACTGCTGCTCGAGAAGAAGTTATCTTTGTCGTGTCCTTCCTTGCCGGCCGAGGGAGTCGCGACACACTGGCACTTAGTTTTTAGAACATAATCAAAATTAGGGTAAGGGTTCATATATCGTAGATACATATTATTATGTAATAAAACATTATGTCTATAGAATCATAGGTTTTTATATCTATGTAGTTGTGTTTATCTCCAATATCATGTCCATAGCATTGGGTATACAACTATTGAGTCTTTACTCTTGTACTGTTTGGATCTAATAGCCACATATTGAGGATACCATGCGCCTTTTGTTCCTTTGTTCTTGACTTGTCTCTGAGTAAAAATCTTTTATCAATTTTAAAATACTGTGTAACAAAATAAAATTCCAAGCTACTGAAATACAAGTAACATTTCTTGATGCTTAAATAGATAGCTTGTGCAAAAACATAAGCTACTGCTAGAAAAAGCCAGAGGGTTATCAAGGAGTATTGTTTATTGTTTTTCTCCGCCCTGCTGAGCTCTTCTCAAAACCTCTACTAAAGGCTGTTCAACCCTTAGATTCTGAGTGCTTTTAGAAGGTCTCAAGTACATTTTCTCACTGCAATTTATTATTAGTTCTGACCTTCAAAAGACTTTCGCAAGCAGGATGTAGCCCAAGAAAATAATGGGGGAAAAAAGCAAACTGGTCTTCAGCATTACTTATATAATTTTCTTCAGGATTTGCTAGTCAAAGCTCTCACCCAAATTTCTGTTTATCTAGAATCCTGTTCACTGTTTAGGTCATTGCTCTGGTTGAGATTAGTCTAAGAAAGTGGTTTGGGGCCATGACTCAATACTTGTAATGTACTTGAGCATGGAAGCCTCCCAGCAATCCTGCTAAGAGCAGGTATACAGCCTCTCAATTACTCAAATTTCTTCATTCATAAAATGGGAGGGGGAATAAGCTAGCAAACTATTTCAGAAACAGAGAAACTACTTAAAATTACTTCCCAAGGAAAAGTCTGATGAAATCTACTCTGTAAATAGCTATTTGAAGGAGTTTAGACTCACTCATGATGGGCCTGTTTCCAGGTACAGTAAGTTTCTATACATCACACAGAAGCAGAAACTTGAGACTTTGTCATAGTTCAAGCTGAAAGAAGATATTTCTGAGGGCTATTAATTCCATTTCTCAGGTGACTATCCCTATATTCAAAATACCTTGAATAAAAATGGCCATCTGTATCTGGAAAGTTTTATTTTCCCCTCAGAATCCACTGGATATGGCAGCTGCTTATTTACTGCACAGCTCTGGCTTTGCAATGCAGATCTGATGATCTGTTAACACCTAAGTTTCAGCTTCTCTCAGAGGAAAAATATCACACTACCACAGTCTCCTTAAATTCACCTTGTTTTGAATAGGTGCTGAAAATAGTATTCCTCACCTTTATTTGTCAACTAATGAGAGAATTCTTATGATTAGAAGGTGGAGGAATTATTTATACTTGCAGAAGGTGTTAAGTAGTTTTCCCAATGGCAGTAATTTCCATTTTTAGGACTGTTCTTTCACAACATTTTCCTTGCAAATGCATTTTTAATCTTTACTTGCATTCTTTATTGCTTTGTTTTAAATTAATCATTCTTTTTTTAAAAAAATTATGTGGACTACTTTTCAAAACAATGGAATGCCCACAAGCAGGGAGTTATGCTACGGTTTTACTGATAAGTAAAATGAGGTGAACATGGTACCTTCTACATTTCTGTAGCCAAATATAGGTCATAAGAATACCTAGAGGTTTATTTTGCATTTTCCAGTGTAGAGACAAATTTCAAAGGACTGATGCAAGAAGAGATTCAGAAACAACAATTATTAGGTAAGTTAAATAGCCCCGTCACACTTAGACTTTAGCAGCTGAGTACAAATAACTTCTAATAGAACATGATAGAGTAACAATTAGTCATTTTGCCTAAATAAACAAGTGGAATAAAATTTAATACTCATGAATGCTGAATCTATAGAAATGACACCTGTTTCAAAATGGTTTGGCTAGTAACATTTATATTGAGACCTGTTTTTGCAAGCTACTTTAATTGTTCTTAGACTGTTTTGAGGAAGGTGTACCATAGTCTCCAGTATCCAAACCCTTCCTTCTTTATAGAGTACATTGGTATTCTTACTGGCTTGATAATCTAGTCCTGGGTTCCATATGCTGTGTCCTTTCAGCCATTTATCTCATCTACTGAATCTGGGTGGGGCCTCAGGGCCCAAGGGAGAGCAGACATCATGGTAAGGAAGCAAGCTACTTGGAAGTCTGTTCTCGCTGTGGGGGTAACAGAAGCAATCAATCATCCCAGGAGGTTTAGAAAGGTACTTGAGGACTCTTGTTGATATAAAGTTTCTTGGAATGAAAAAACAAGTCTACAATATTTAAGCACTGAATCTATTTCCAGAGAAAAGTTGGTATGGCAAAGGAACATAATGTATTCTTAATTGGAGCCAAACTTCTTATCTCATCATTTTAGTACACATCTAAAACAGATTCCTATTATACACAGAGACAGTTTAAAGGGTATTTTAGCCAGTAACCACTAACTCCTCACAAAAACTCTATTTTCAGCAGCTTGCTAGGATTATATCATTTACCAAGAGGCCTTGAGGAGTTCTGTAACTGAGTACTCTGTGGGAGCCAACCAATCAATAGCAAATGCAGTGCTCCGCTCACTCCTCCACAAGTCTATTAGCAGTCCCGAGTCATTTCAAACTCATAGTATTTACTGAGCTTCTAATTACTGCTCATGATTTGTGGCCACAAATTTCTGTCAAAGCACATTTCCTCCATCAACCATTATATGTATCTTTATGATGGGCCTGGTGGTTCACACCTGTAATCCTAGATACTCAACCTTCTCTCACTGAGCATAAGAAGTAGACTTGAAGCATTTTTTTCAGAAGCAGAATGTACAGTTATTCCCCTTTCTGAGCAAAGTCTTGCCCAACCAAAACATTTTCAGCCTCTCTTATTATGAAGCTTTCTGTTAAGGATTTTGTGGGGGGAGAGGAGTCAAAATGTGTCATACACAACCACTGCAGTATTCACTTTTGAATACTCAGAAATGTTGAATTTCTCCTTTTAGGCTAAAAACACTTTTCCCCTTATTTGGACATTATGTTATTTAAAATGCAGTAATTTAAACAAGAGAAACACAACCCAAATTTACTTTACATAAAGAAGAAAGTTTACAGCTCATGTCCTGGAACGACAGTAGGTTGGGATATGATTTCCCAAAAGGTCAATAATGTCTCACAGTTTTGACAGTTTTCTCATTATCTTGCATTTCTCCTCCTTGTTCTATTTATTCTTTGGAACCCTCTACTACGCCATCCTAACAAGCTTCTAACACCAATTCCCTTTGAAATAAAGACAACTGCCTCCCAAAAGTTTGATGAGAGACTCTGGAAGTTAACTTGTTGCCCCCGATAAGGCAATAAGTCAAACTCAATCATTTTGATCAAATTTTTTATTCATATTCCTGTACCATTACATCAATGTGTGGTACTAGTTTTAAGTCCTGGACCATTAGGGATATTGTTTTTTCTATCTAAACATTTACCCATATCAATAAATTCTAATCTGCTTTGGTTGTTTTTGACAGACACAAATAAAATGACTTTCAAAATTATATTACTACTTGATTTGTAAAATGTAGTATATTATCCATCACAAAACAGTACTCTACATAATCAACAGTTAACTAAAATATGGCCAGGCACATGCTCATGCCAATAATCCTAGCTACCCAAGAAGCTCACATATGAGGACAGGAGCTCAAAGCTAGCACGGGCAGGAAAGCCCAGGAAATTCTTATCTCCAATTTGCCACCAAGAAATCAAAGGCAGAGCTGTTATACAAGTGGCTGAGTATTAACATCAAGTGAAAAATCTAGTGGATAGCAGCCTGACATCAGTTCAAGGCCCAGATACTGGCATACATTTACAAAAAGTTAATTAAAATATAATGAATCAATATCAAACCATGTAATCATAATTCAAACTATATTTGCTTCCCTGACTTTTCCAGATATGATGAAGTTTGAATATTCTCCACATAGTCACACTGTTTGAGAGAGCTAATAAGCAAAGCAATATCACTGAAAACTTTTGTGCAAAAGTTTCAAGCCTAATATTAATTTATTTAAAATGTTTGAGAAAGTTTGCATAGAAAATCTTGACAAATTAAAAAAAATATTATATGGTTTTACCCCAGTTTCTCAAAACTCCTTATATTCGATAGCAGAAGAAATGGAACGGTACAGCATTAACTTATGCACATATCAGCTGTTTCTATCTTAACTAGGAAGCACTGTTTCATCTCTTATCAGACACAAAATGGATTGAAAGTTAATTGGAAAAGTATTTCAGAAGAAAAGTGGTAGAGAAAGGTCTAATAGGTTTTTCAAGATGTAAAGATTCATATTTTTATGTTGGAAAGGATACCAATCCAGAGAAAAGTTTCTAGTTAAGAACACAGTGAATATTTTTAATGTATGAAAAACCTAGCTACAATAGAGCAAAATAATAGTAATAATAATAATAATAAATCTACAGTTCCACTATACCTAGCAGGTCATGAAATATTTGTGATAAGCTTGAACAACCACTTTTTCATGAACTTAATAATTTTTTCTTTTCTTTTCTTTTCTGGTTAGTCTTGGGTCTTGAACTCTGGGCCTGGGCGCTGTCCCTGAGCTCTTCATCTCAAGGCTAGTGCTCTACTCCTTGTCTCACCAAATAAAGGTTATACCCTTTATTTTAAAAGCTATGCCTTTTCAAATTAACATTAAAACTTATACCACTTCTGCTTTTCTGGTGGTTAATTGGAGATAAGACTCACAGACTTTCATGCCCAGGCTGGCTTTGAACTACAATACTCAGACCTCAGTCTTCTGAGTGGCTAGGATTACAGGTGTGGGTCACTGGCTCCTGTCTTAATCTTTTTTGCTAAGTACTCACTTTGTTTTCAGATGAGGGACTGCTTTCCCAAGAGCCCTCTTTTTCTATTGATATCATCTCAAAAACCTTCTTCTTTTCAGTCACCATCTGTGGCTGCCTGCCTAGATATTATATATTCTTCCTGACCCCTGGAACTTGATCTGCATATTTTATCATTGTGCATATAGTAGTTGTGTAGTTCTTTTTTTGCCATCATGGGCTTGAGCTCAGGGCCTGGGCACTGTCCTTGGACTTTCTCAAGGCTCAGCACTCTACCACTTGAGCCTCAGCACCACTTCCAGCTTTTTTCTATGTATGTGGTACCAGGGAATTGAACCCTGGTCTTCGTGCATGCTAGGCAAGCACTCTGCCACTAGGCCCCAGTAGTTGTTCTTCTTTATCAATACTGGAAGATTCTGATGACTCAGATACATCTGAGACATTTTTTGTAGCCCCTATAATACAACTATCTGCACTAAGATGTTCTGAATACATCTGAACACACACTCTGAAATCTAAAGAAAGGACATGCATTTTGATTTAATAATCCTGAATTCCAACAACTAGGACCAGTCAGAATTATTCTGGACTGGTATCCTTAAATTCAGTTGTTATGATCAAACAAAATACTGGACTATTTAAAACTATTGTCAAAAATCTCATTCAGTGGGGTAAAAGATAAGTCATCAAGACAAATTGAAATACATATTTCAAGACCATGAAAAGGAGACTAATCTGAAGAAGACAATCCAGAAACCATAAAGATTTCTACTCCTCTTAAATGGCATGCTTTCATTCATATGGGAATACCTGAATGCCCTAGAAAATTAAAGCCTAAGTACATTACAAAGAAGTCAATGCATTTTAATCATCTACCGTGAAATGCCCAGAAGTGAAGTTGATCATAGATATCTGCAAAAAAATTAGACTCCTGAATATGCTAGAAGACCAACAATGACATGAGGCAAGAGGTATTCTTAACAGAGCTGCCAGGTCTTTGCAAAGGCTAAGTCAGATGCTAGCATGGCTGTGTCCAAAATCCAGGCATGCATAGTCTCTCTTCATTCAGTCAAAGCCAAACTCCCGGAAGAGAGTGTCAAGACCTTCTGTTATCTGCAAGCATAGCAGCAGTCCTGCCTGCCTCCTCTCTGATCCCATCTCCTCCTCGCCCTTCACTCCCACTAAGTGCAGTGGTGTACATACTTGATGTTACTTCAGGGTGGCAGGTGATCTCTAACATGAAACAGCTCAGATCATCACTTTCCTCTGCCTGTGTGTTTCTCCCTGATGGTCACCAAACCCCCAACCTGCACACTTTGCTCATAGATCACTTTCTCAAAGACCATTCAGGCACTGCTACCCTGCCTCATGCATTTTCAATCCTTATTCCTGTGAACTTTTCTCCTTTTATCCTTCTGATGTCATGTTCCTATGTGCAATATAATTTACTACTTTATTATGCTTAGTATTTATTATCTGGTTCCCTCTAGAATATAAGCACTGGAGACTGTCCTAAAAGCTGGAAGTAAATTTACAATGAAGTTTTTAAATTGTATTTTATTATCAGGATAAAGTACAGAGGGATTGCAGTTACATACATCGGGTAAGGGGTATATTACTTCTCAAACCTTGATAACCCGTTCTCATATTTTTGTACCCCTTTCTCTTCCTCCACCCCTTCCCAATCATCTCCTAACCAGGAATTGTTAATGCTAACTGACATTTAAAGGCTATGATATACCTATTCTTTTTAGACAACTGATGTTTTCAAATCATTTGGAATAAATATAATTCATTCAACTTCTTTTCAGACTTCTTGTGAGTACCAGAAAGGATTTACTGAGGGATATTTAGCTTCCTAATATGGCACAAGCATTCAATAAGGTACCAACTAAACTGGAATTATAGTAAAATCACCTTCAGTAGCATGAATCATAAGTAATGATTGACAACAGATAACTACCAAGGCGTTTTTTTCTACAAGAGCCTATAAATGATCTCAATCTGTCTCTTAGAAGAAACAAACACCAATAATATCAGTGGAGATAGGAAGGTTGGGGCAGAAAAGCAACCCAGAAAAAAACTCAAACTCTTAGAAAGGAAAAAAAATAACTAAAGCAGAAAGGGCCAGGGACATGATTCAAATAGTATAGCACACACAACTCTGTCCTCAAAAATCATGAGTACAGTATTTATCTTTCATTAATTCACACAATAGAGTTGCTAAAACTTTTTAAAGGTACTGGCTTTATGAAAATTATTTAGTACAAAGTGAGGGTCAAGATTTAAAGACATTGCCTAAGCTACCAGAGCACTGATAGCTTTGAAAATATCTGAACACTGCACAGATAAATATTAAGGTTATTCTGTGAAGGATAAGGGGATACCTGGTATGCTATGATAGCTCATAAGTGATGATGAACCTTCACTGAAACACTGATTCATGAAAACACTTTGGGCAGTAGTGCTCCATGTAACTACTACTCTGGCTGTTTCTTTCACTTCTTTCTAAGGCTAAATAATTCCTAGAATTTCATGCCCTGTCTTCAAGTGAAATTAAATGTAGAATACTACAGCAGTGCTTTTACTTGGGAACTTGTGGCAAACACATTTGTCCAGCCTTGTCCAACAAACAGAGGAGGGACACTGGCATAGCAACTCAGGCTTAGGGAGAACCTAAGCATGACATTTAGAAAAATATTTGTGAAAAAGAAGGGTTTTGTTTCCACAGCAACCAACTTTCTTAGTCTTCTGAGCTCTACTAAAAAATAAAACAAATGAAAGCTGGTAAGAGAAACAGAGTAAGGTCTAATGTAGAATGGCACACAAAGCAAAAATAAAGGACGCTGAAGCCTAGTTCATTGGAAGAAGCATAGCAAATCCTCAGTTAATCATGAGTGTCCTAATCTGGTCATGACCCTTTAAATCTTCATTTCTTTATTTTTTTGGTAACTACTGGCCATGAGATTCTTCTCTTTCCATAAAGCAGAGCCTCCAGAATTTATTCATCTTGTACAATTGGGTTTCAGTGCCCAGGATCAGTAACTCTCTTGCCTCTGTTCTCTGCTACCCATCACCGCAACACCGTGAGACTGTCTATTTTAGGTAACTTGCACAAGTCTTTGTTGTCTTGTGATGAAGTTACTTTGCTTAACACAACATCTTCAGAATTCGTCCCTACAGCTGCCTGTGGTTGAACTCCCTTCTTTTCTAGGGTTCAATAATACCCAATTTTGTGTATATAATACATATACTTTGTCCATTCACCTGTGGTTGAGCCCTTACCACTTCTTGAGTATGGTGCACAGTGTTTCAATCAATATTGGGATTTGGGTTTTCTTCGAGGTATCTTAACTTATCCTTCAGTAACAAGTCAATGCCTGGCCTCATAAAATGAATTTCAATGTAATCCATCTTCTTTTAGTTTTTGAAACAACTAAATAGTCATTATTGATTCTCCTTTAAATGTTTGGTATGGTTCATCAGTGAAATGTTATGGTTTAAGCTTTTCTCCTAAATGACTGTATGTCATTTCTACATTCCATTTCTTCATGATTAAATGCATAAGTGTTTTATGTTTGTTTACAAAGTGCAAGTGTATAGGCAAAAATGCAACTCAGATACATGCCTATTAATTTTCAAGAGGCCACAAACAAGAATTGCTCTAAAATTTCTTTGGCTTGAAAATACCATGATAACTTTCAAAACTACTGAAAACTCTAGAAAGCATATGATTATGTGAGTTTTATCAACTTATATTTTTTCAAATGTGAAGTTGAAATCAAGTAACTAAAAAACAGTTTGGTTATTCAACCATCTTGTAGGCCATGTTCACAAGAATTATATATTTAATGAGCTACTGATATACTCTAACAAAAATATGTGGTGAAAACTGCATTAACTTTTGACAAATCGTACACATCTCTCTAATATTTGACTTGATAGAAGACAATATTTCTCATATTTTGTTCTGAATTAAATCTGCTTGGATTTGTCATTCTGGTTATGCTGCATGAACAAAATTTGATGTTATTCAGTAAGAAAGCTAGAAAAGGGATATGAAATCAAAATAGTTGTTTAGCTTACAATCTGATCAAGTATCATCATTCCAGCAGAAGTACTTTGTGAATGAGTCTCACCATGCCACACAAACTGTTTAAAAGTATGCACTCAATGTACTGAGATTTATTGACAGTATCTGACTACTCTACAAGGACATGGGATTGTCTGATCACAATTAGGCCTGAGCACTTGGTAGTAAAGGTTACAAAAACTACTAGTGTAGTGTCCTTTCAGTGATATACTAAGGCTTTACAGCACCTTTGCCTATTATTGAGTTTGTACCAGTGAAGCAAACCTCAAACACACAAAAAAACAGCAAATAATGCTTTATCATTACTATGGAAACCTTATCTTCTAACCTCCTAAAATCTCAAGGAAACCTAGGGGTCTGAAAACTCCATGTTGAGTCCCATTGTCTTAGCATGTAGCAGATGCAAACACTATGCTCTGTGTTTAACTAAGAATACAAGGAAAATGGGGATGGCCTATGGTCTGCATTTTTGTTCAACCTGTCAGCCTGCTCTAAGTTAATTGTCACAGAAATGAAGCTTCAGCAAGCCAACAGAAGCATTCCACATGCAAGAACCAAAAACAAAAATTGATAAGAACAAATGACATCATTTAAGTTGCCCAACTCACAGCTAAATAATGTCGTATGTTTGTATGTACAACTCTCTTCAGCCACACTATCCTCTCATGAACACGTTCCAGTTCCCACTCCCTCTGCTTCATTCGTCTTTTAATCCAACATACTTCTCATCATAAATAGCAGTTTCCTGATTATATTTTGCTAACACATACTAAAGCATTCTTAAAATATTATCTCTGGGTGGCTTAACTACATTTAAAAGCTGTATTCTAGCCCAAAGCAATTAAAAATGGTGTAATCTAAATCTCTGGATGATAAAAATCTAAGGAGAAAACAAAATGCATATAGTTCCTAATTATCTTTGCATGCATTTTAAATCTTTCCAGAGGACAGAATATCATTTAAACATGAATAATTGTACTGCAGAGGAAATGAGTTCATCCTAGAATGCAATCTGTAAAGATAACAGTTTACTTCACTCAATGGTGGTTGAAACTTTGGCTAAATCAAATATATGAGTAAAAATCTCTTCAGGAATAAGGCAGAAAGTTTGAGAGAAGAAAGATGCAATCAATATTTCCAATTCTAAATTACAGGCTTACTAACCTGTACCATACTGCAGATGTTGCTTGATGTGTTATAAGCAAACGATAGCAAATTTCCTCCTACACAGAATAAAATTATTACCTTGGCGCAAATTTTTTTTTTAAAAGAGATGATGTGAGACCGGGAGTTTGGCCTACTGTCTAGAGTGCTTGCCTAGCATTAACAAAGACTGGGGTTCAATTCCTCTGTACCACATACATAGAAAAAATGTGGAAGTGGTGCTGTGGTTCAAGTGGTAAAGCACTAGCCTTGAGAAAGCCCAAGGACAATGCTCTGGCCCTGAGCTGGCAAAAAAAAGAAAGATGATGTGAGATAAAGTGATTATCTCTCACTAAGTTACAACTTGAAAATTGGTCCCATCTGAAATCTATTCTGCCTTTAGGCATTAAAACATGGTTAATGATACCTCATATCAGTCACTTACGTGCTATTTAGGTCTTCATAATTGAATAATATTTTATCATAAAAAGGAGTACACACTGAGTTTGGGTAATTTTCCCAGTATGTATTTGTTAAAGGACTTTCTGTGTCCAACATTATGGCAAACAGACAGATGAATTCTTTGTTATAAGTATCTACAAGATAGAAGAAATTTAGTTATGTTCTTCCTAGGATCTTAGTACAATAATCTATATATCAAAGACCCTAAGAGAAATGGATATTGTGATTTTGAATGTTCTGATAAAATTTAAAAGACAAATTTTAATACTTATACATAAGAATTATGCCTTACATTTTCTAGAATTCCTGTAATGCAAACATAAATATATACCAGCTGAGTGGTGTTTTATTCAATGAACAGCTCTAGTTTATATTTCAACAAACAAAAAATGGAATCCTGTATAGTTCCTGTCAATCTTTCATAGCCTTTAGCAGTTCATATTAATAAGAACAGTACAGATTTCTAGTTGCGGTGTTACAAAGCATTATTATCTAGCATTTAGGGATCTATAGATGTAGGTGTCTTATTATCATCCAATGTTCAGATTTTAGCCACAACATAATTACTACATATTGGAACTTTATTTATAACATTATATTTCAAAGATTATCAAAACTGTCTCTGAAACACTGGCTAAAATATTTATGGTGACATCTTTCTTTGACCCAAAAAGTTAAAATCTAAACTAACCTAACATTGCATAACCTACAGAAAAAAATGGAACAAAGTGCCACTAAGAAATTAAAAGATAGACCAGAAATCTTTTTCCCTATAAGTAGGGGCTAGAAGATTTTGGACAAGTCATAGAAATAGAATGTATCCTGATCATCACTCTTACCGCCAATTTTCTCTCTCTCTCTCTCATTTTTTTTAGTCCATCATGGACTAGAACTCTGGTCCCGGGTGTGTCAAATGAGACAAAGCATTGGAGTTTTTTGTTTTTTTGTGGGTTTTTTTCCAGTCCTGGGCTTGATCTCAGAGCCTAAGCACTGTCTTTGGACTTTCTCAAGACTAGAGCTCTACCACTTGAGCCTCAACACCACTTCCAGCTTTTATCTAGGCATGTGGTACCGAGGAATTAAACCGGGTCTTCGTGCATACTAGGCAAGCACTCTACCACTAGGCCAAAATCCCAGCCCCAAGAACTGGGTTTCTATCTAAACTATCCTTCCACAGAAGTATTAGAATTGTTACTTATTTATAGATCTAAATATCTGTATGTAATATTTGATTTTAAACAAATTTGTATTTCTCTATATATGCAAGCAGAAATATAGAAACAGATACACATATATATGAATATTATATACATATTTTGGGGCGCAAGGCTGGTACTCTACCATTTTGAGCCACATCTCCACTTCCTGATTGTTAATGGAGTTGAGAGTCCCATGGACTTTCTTATTGAGTGCTGGCTTCGAACCTTGACTCAAATATCGCAGCCTCCTATTAGTAGCTAGGATTATAGATATGAGTCACCAGTACATGACTTCCAACAGTGTTTTCAAATATTCTGATCTGAAAAATCTCCACATTAAAATCTTTTAAATTAAAATTTCATTACTTTTAAGTACAATAAAAAAATAAAGAAAAAAAAGAAAGAATAATGGATTTATCTTTCTTGGTAAAGAAATAAGAATAATTTACATATTGGTCTATTGGTTATCAGTTTAAAAAGTGTACCACTTTGTCAAAAACATTTGTCTATTAATTATCAGTTTAAAAGGTATATTACTTTACTTTGTTAAACTGCATGGAGGAAAAATGGCTAGTAGTAAACATTATCACCAGCAACTTATATTTATAAAGAATTTTATAAAGTGAAATAAGTTCAAATTACCACCATTATAAATTTATGAAGTAGTGAAAACAAATTACCATATAATTACCATCCAAGTTCATCCTGATTAATAAGTACATTTCTAAGAAAAACAAGGTTTTTGAAAAGGATGACTTAGAATTCAAAAAGTACTCTTTTTCTCATGAGTCCTGCTGAGATGGATAAACTGCCACTCACATTAGGTACAGTGGCTTGTGGCTGTCTGTAATCACAGCTACCCAGGAAGATTGAGCAAAAACATTAGTTAAGGCCTGGTCTCAAACCATGAGACAAGTGTGTCAGTTCATACCTAGCATCCCAGCTACAAAGAAGTCCATGAGAAGGAAGGCCAGTCCCAGGCAACAACACAAGATACTGTTCTAGAATAAGTAAAGTGACAAGGTGTGAAGGGATGGCTTGTGTTGACTGCCTGACTAGAAAGCATCAAGTGTTCAGTGTAAGTCCCAATACCAGTAATGATAACAACTGCCAATAGCTGATATTAAAAACTTCCAAAGTTCCTTCAGTTACAGTGGTGTCTTTAGAGACTGGAAATCCCCATTCTCTAAACAAAAGCTCACTCTGGACTCCACAGGAAGACTATCTGTGGTGGTCACCCAGCTTCCACTCTAAAAAACTGCCAGGGCTCCCCTGACTTTCCAAATGCACTAAGTAAAATTGGTCCAGCTATTGTGAGCCCCAAACAAACGGTAAACAATGAGAGGAATGTGTTTTATTTCTCACACTCAGCAACTCCTTTCTGAAAATTTTTTAATAAAAATCTTATGATCTGAATTTGATTATTTCAAATAGGAAAGGGAAGGGGAAAAACAAGATGATTGAGAGTGGGTGGGGGAGGGAAATGGGACAAAATATGAGAAGGGGTATCAATGTATGAGAAGTAATGCACCTACTAGCTGGCGAATGTAACCTTAACCCCTCTATACTTTACAATAAAAATATAAATAAATACTAAGAAACATTTTATGATCTCTATAAAAATTCTGAAAAATATCTCCAAATTATCATATGATGTGAAAGAATACAATCTATATGGCTTCATCACATTAGGATACATCAATAAATTAAACTTACAAGACACTATCACAAGATAATTGATACACTGATAATAGAGAAATATCAAAATTGTTACTGTAGAACTAAAGGATTCGTTTTAGCATTAAAGAAATTGCATGCCTAGACATCTCTAGCCATAAAAGAAATACCAATCAAAACAACTCTAAGATTCCACCTCACTCCAGTTAGAATGGCCATGATTAAGAAATCTAAAAACATCAGATGCTCGCAGGGATGTGGCCAGGAGGGATCACTATTACACTGCGGATGAGAGTGCAAACTCGTTCAACCACTATGGAAAGCAGCAGTATGGCAGTTTCTCAAAAGACTAAACATAGAGCTCCCCTATGACCCAGCAATTCCACTACTTGGCATTTACCCAATCGTCCAGAAACAAGGACATGCTAAATCCACTAGCACAGCGATGTTCATTGCAGCACTATTCACCATAGCAAAGATATGGAACCAACCTAGATGTCCCTCAGTTGATGAGTGGATCAACAAGTTGTGGTATTTGTACACAATGGAATTCTATGCTGCTGTCAGAAAGAATGACATCACCCCATTTGTTAGGAAATGGAAAGATTTAGAAAAATTTATATTAAGTGAAGTAAGCCAGACTCAAAGGAACTTAGGCTCAATGGCTTCCCTCATTCGTCATAATCAGTAGAAACCTTGGGCTCTACTAGCAGAGATCTGCAATAGAGCAAAATCTTGATACATAAGGCCATATAATGTGAATCTAATTGAAAGGACCTCCAGGATATTGAAACAAAAGCCATATAATGAATGATTGTTGTCCTTAATGTACTATGTTGTCTCTCATCTCCTTTGCTAACCCTTGGTTATCTCATATTGGTATAGTATCTCACTTTGTTATCTGATATATTGAATTCATTTGTATTTGGATATTTGAAATTTGATAGGGAAGGGGGAAAAACCAAGATGGGTGTGGGGGAGGGAAATGGGTACCAAGACATGTGAAAGGGTATCAATGTATGCGAATTAATGCACCTTCTATCTGGCAAATATCATGTAACCCTTTTACTAATTACAATAAAAAAACAAAAAAGAAAGAAAAAAAAAGGAATTGCATGCCTAGACATCTCTACATGTCTAGCCATAAAAAAATACAAATCAAAACAACTCTAAGATTCCACCTCACTCCAGTTAGAATGGCCATGATTAAGATATCTAAAACCAGCAGATGCTGGCAGGGATGTGGCCAGGAGGGATCACTACTACACTGCTGATGAGAGTGCAAACTCGTTCAACCACTATGGAAAGCAGCAATATGGCAGTTTCTCAAAAGACTAAGCATAGAGCTCCCCTATGACCCAGCAATTCCACTACTTGGCATTTACCCAATCGTCCAGAAACAAGGACATGCTAAATCCACTAGCACCGCGATGTTCATTGCAGCACTATTCACCATAGCAAAGATATGGATCCAACCTAGATGTCCCTCATTTGATGAGTGGATCAACAAGTTGTGGTATTTGTACACAATGGAATTCTATGCTGCGGTCAGAAAGAATGACATCGCCCCATTTGGAAGGAAATGGAAAGACTTAGAAAAAAAATCATACTAAGTGAAGTAAACCAGACTCAAAGGAACATAGGCTCAATGGTTTCCCTCATTTGTCAAAATCAGTAGAAACCTTGGGCTCTTCTAGCAGAGATTTGCAATAGAGCAAAACCTAGACACATAAGGTCTGTATACACTATGACGCTAAATGAAAGGACCTCTAGGATATAGAAACAAAAGCCATATAATGAGTGATTATTGTCCTTAATGTGCTATGTTATCTGTCATCTCTTTTGCTTACCTGGCCTAGACAAAGCTCAGCAAATCTCTGAAGGTGGGTGCTCAATTACAGCAGGAAGAGGCTACCTCCCGTCAGTTAATCTAACATCTGCCTGGAAAGCTAGAAGTGTTGACTGTGATCTAGAGCAGAAAACAAGGTGGTAAGTTTGCAGTAAGGAGGCAAAGAAGGAAGGTGAAGTGTACAGTAGAGACAAGAAAGGCTACCACAACCACTTAGGTAAGAGTTCTGACCAGCCACTTCAACTGTCTCCAACTTACTACTCTAGAAGGATCTTCTTCTCGCTAGGGTATTGTGCTCAGCGTTTGGAGTTCTTTACTTTCCCCTTCTCTGACCTGTGGCCTTAGGAACTGAATCCATTTCAAGTAGTGCCTATGCACTGATGTGATCCCCAGTGTTCATCTTGAGTACTGCCTGTGCTCTTTTGATATGGACATGTGGGCCATCTAATGCACCACTGCTAATACAGGACCCTTGAACATGTGCCCCACGTCAGCCATCCCAGCCAGTCAGAATCAATGGCAACACCACCTACTTACTTCTGTTTTCCCCAACAACATTCTAGTTAAAACAACTCTTCCCTGTCACTCCCAAAGGTCTTCCACAGGCACCTTTGTTCCCTAGCATTCATTCCCCACACTGCCAGACACAGGCATTTCCTTTTCTTTTGAAGAACAGCAACTTCACAATCACAATTCTGAGGAAACATTTACTATGGTTTACCTCTGCTCCTAGAACCAACTCTTACTGTAGTCAAAAGTCCCTGCATCATCTGTTCCCTCCCAATGACCACTTTTCCTCCTCCTCCTCTATTCAAAATATACCAGTGCCTTGAGCATGGGAAGTCCCATTGGAACGGAGCCCATGAAGTCATTCTCTTTTCACTCTTAGGGAAAGGATTTTAAATAAAATTCACTGTGTACAAAATTTCTCTTGGATGCTATATCATAATCTCTGGTTTGGTTCTTTGTACACTGTCCCTCTTTCTGTCCTGGGAGTCAGTCCTTCAAAACCCTTGTCATTGCAAATTCCTCTCCTTATCTGGAAATTATGTTCCCATCTCCACACAGGATCCACTGCTTTTCCCTATACAGGACTGACAGTGATCCACAATTAAATATTCCAGGATGCGTTCTGATTTGATTACTCATTCTAGTAAAAGGCCACATGGGGCTTCAACAAAACACTGCACAGTGGGAGAAGGGTTTGGCAATTCAAATCAAGATGATCCTGAAGACTTTGCATATATTTGTTTCCTCCATTAGTCTGCTCTCTGAACATACAATATTTACTGCCTCCATTGGTCTGCTCTCTATACATATATTTACTGCCCCTGTAGTATATCAGGCATCATATACATTTTGAAGGGTGACTATCAGCAAATGTACGTGAAAAGTACACCTTACTCCTGCAACCACTCATGATACTCATATGTCCAAATACACTTCAAATGACAACCAGTATCTGCTCTAATGCGAATTGATCTGCAAACCTTCCTTTGTTCACAGTACACATAACATATTACATTTTAATGTAGATCTGTTTCATTATCTCTGTACATGCTCTTTTCCACATCAAATTAGGTCTTCTCCTTCTGTATCACAAGAGTAGACTATAGCACAGTATAAGCAACACAAATATTTGCCTCACATTACCAACTCAAAAGACACAAAATGACTGGGAAAAAAACCTTCAAAATATCTCTGTTTTTCCATTTACCTTCATCCAAATTCCCCTCCATCCCCCCATTTCCTCATGACCGCTTTCAATTGTTAAAAGGAGCACATCATGGAGAGAGGAGGATGGATTTTTCTTCTACTCTGTAAATACATACTTCGTAGACATATGTATATAAATATACATATTGCATAAGCAAATTTAATGTATCTTAAAATATAATTTATAAGAGGACAACACTTTTCCAAATGCAACTCAGCAATATGAATTTTTAAAGTAGGGTTGTTTCACAGTCATTGGGTGACTGAAAGGTGGCTTTCACCCGCAACTACATTAGTTAGTCAGCAATTCAATTTTCTCAGATCTGTAAGAGGGGGTAATAGCTGCAAATTGTCCTGACATATGCTACCAGCTGCTTCTGTAAAGCAACAGTTATACAACTTGCTCTCTCTCAGTTTGAAGCAGAAAGAAAAAAATTTTCTTTAACAGTTATTTTCCATTTTCAAGTTTGGAATTAAAAGTCTGAAACTGCCTCTGTGCACAGTACACAAAAGCCAGTTCACAAAAGCTACTCTGATACATAATTTTAACTGCTGACTCATTTTTTCACAATTTGACCACATTTTAATGTCTCCATGAAATTTTACACTACATCTGAAATAATACCGCATTTTTTCAAGAACTGTTCAGATCCCTCACTTCATGAAGCCTAAAGACCATGGTGAGTGGTGTGTTCAGTGTATAATGCAGGGAGTACTTGCCACAGGTCCAAGCAGGAGAAACTGAAGTTCCAGGAAATCAGAATGTGACTACTACAAAATAAGTGTCTTGATTCCTGTTCCTTCATTCAACAACAGTAACATTCAACTCCACATGAGAAAACCATTCCTATCAGGAAATCATTCTACCTTTAATTCATGCTATTTATCCAAACTCAACAACACCACCTGTGATTTTCATGGTCTCCAGAGGGTCATGCTATGCTCTGTTCTTATAACTCAGTCTTACTCCCAAGGCATGGCCCACTGACTATCTTCTCCTGGGAGGACTTCCTCGAAATTCTTCAGCAGCCCATTCTCCAGCTCAGAATCATTTTTAGTATATTTTTATTGTAATTAATAGAAGGGCTACATTATATTCACCAGATAGAAGATGCTTTACTTCATAAACATTGATACCCTTTCTCATGTCTTGGTCCCCATTTCCCACCCCCCACCCCCAACCCTCATCTTGTTTTCCCCCCTTCCCTTTCCAATTTCAAATAACCAAATAAACATATATACAATATATCAGATAACAAGGTAAAATACTGTAACAATTCGAGGTAACCAAGGGACAGCAAAAGAGATGAGAGATAACATAGTACATTAAGGACAACAATCACTCATTATATGGCTTTTGTTTCTATATCCTGGAGGACCTTTCATTTAGCATCATACTATATGGCCTTATGTATCTAGGTTTTATTCTATTGGAAATCTCTGCTAGGAGAGCCCAAGGTTTCTACTGATTAGTACAAATGAGGGAAACCATTGAGCCTATGTTCCTTTGAGTCTGGCTTACTTCACTTAAAATGATTTTATTCTAAGTCTTTCCATATCCTTACAAATGGGGCGATGTCGTTCTTTCTGACAGCAGCATAGAATTCCATTGTGTATAAATACCACATCTTGTTGATCCACTCATTAACTGAAGGGCATTTGGGTTGGTTCCATATCTTTGCTATGGTAAATAGTGCTGCAATGAACGTCATTGTGATAGTGGATGTGGTATGTCCTTGTTTCTGGACAACAGGGTAAATGCCAACTAGTGGAATTGCTGGGTCATAGGGGAGCTCTATGTTAAGTCTTTTGAGGAACCACCTGTCAGGAAGGCTCTTTTCCTTTGTTTTGCAGAAACTGTTCTGTATTCAAACAGAAATCTACCTGTATTACTCACTTCTGGAAAGGATTGGACTGCACCACCTAGCAAAAACACTGAGAAACTTCAGCTTCCTGAGCAACTAGCTGCAAAAAACTATGAAACATAAGTAATACACATAAGTAATACACAGCCTAGAATTCCATTGTGTATAAATACTACATCTTGTTGATCCACTCATCAACTGAGGGGCATCTGGGTTGGTTCTATATCTTTGCTATAGTAAATAGTGCTATCTAGCTATTTTCTTTACCACTGCTTGCAATACTTCGTTGATATTATCTCAGAGGCACACTCTGACTCAGCTTTCAGATATTAATGATTCTTTTATTTCTTTACACAAATAAAATTTTCCATTGTCCTTCAACTCTTCTACTCAGTAATCTTCAGTAGCTCTCTATTTCATCCAATAATAGGCCAAAATTTCTCCTGAACCAGGAAACAGAAACTTAAGTCTCTGAGCTAGCTAATTAAACTTCTAAATTTCAAAATCACCATCTATGCATATGTGTGGACATTTATATAGTAATATTCAAATGGTAAAAGATTCTTTATAATCTTTTCTATTCACCTAATGAATTATTCACATCATCATATAATCTTCTACTCCTTGGTATGATTCCCACTGTGATCTCATTAACAATTCGCTATGGATCCCATTTCTTCTAAGTTTCTCTTATTTCTACTTAGGATGGTTTTCTCACACCAGTAACCTTATGTTTGACCTAATTTTGAAACTATTTTCTGACCCTGATCGAGAGCTCAGACATCAAAAAGATATTCACCATCTTTCTAGAAACTAGCTTTGGCTTAACCCTAAAATGAGTAAATAGGTGTTCTTCATGAACTGCACTCAAAGCTTACTTGCTACTTAAAGCAAGACCTCAAAAAACATCACAACTCATAAAATCAGTAATATCCCAGAGTTCTTTTGTAAAGAACTTCAAGCATTTACATAGATGAAATGAAACTGATGTGCAGTCAAAATGACAGAAACAGATGGTTCTGCCATCACTTAATATGACACTTGTTTCTCCAGGCTGGTGAACAGAAGGAACCAGTTGTAGAAGGTGAAAAGGGTCTTGCAATTTAGAACCCACTGAAGTATAAAATGCCACCAAACTTGTCTCAAATTAAAACACATTTTAGTTTCTTCATTTGAAATCCTATACTGCGTAAGATTAAAAATCTCATAACTACCCAGATTTAAACTCTGAGCTTCTGATCATCTGAGGCCTGAAAATACTGGTTTGTGATGAATAGGTCTTAGGAAAACAGAAGGGGCATTTCAAATTCAAGATAAAACTATATCCATTGAAAATCTATATAACTGTCCAAACAAGAGTTTTCAAGATAAAATATCCAATTTATTTTAAAGTAAGATGTTTTAAATGTTCATATTCACCAAGTTTCACCAACTTACATATTCCTTTATTTAACAGTGATTTATTGATAAGAAATAATACAGTATAATGAACAGAGCACAATATCTGGTATTGTATACCTTGGGTTTCCTTTCCTACCTCCCCTACTTGTTGATTCTGTAGATCTATAGTCCTGGAATAGAAGCCTGGCTTTATAAGATTCACTTTTCTCTACTGTCATGAAGCAGAATGTAGCATGTAAGTCCAGACAGTATTTGGCATTTTCTGAGCAACTAAGTATAAACTCACCTCCTTCACTCACGTTCCTTCTCCTGCCATGTCCTATCATGCACATGTTGAGCACAGTTCAACTCCAAAGTTCAGAGTGTGAAAAAGTTCAAACTTTATACTTAATGCTATGAATATTATCTCTCAGCCCAGAAAGCAGAATCACAATTCTGCCATTCTTTGGTGTCACTACTTTTCATCATTCCCACTGCAGCTTAAATTTTGCACCCAAGAAAAGTCTAAATCACCAAGTTTGTACATTTTTATATTATATATCTGACAGTACAGTGACTAGGATTCATGTAGCCCATTATAATTCTCAGTTGTTCATCTTTTCTTAGAGCCTGGTTATTTTCTTTGGTGTCTAAAGTTATTTCATTAGGTCCAAACAAGATAAAATGATTTGCATTTCCATACAGAATTACAGGATTTTCCCATGCTTTGACTACTTGTACTTATTTAATTAATTTATAGAGTTATTTATTTTCGCTGTCATACAAGCTTTGAACTCAGGACCTTGGGCTTACTAAGCTGGTACTGACTCTGTAACTGAGTCAAGTCTGTAGTCCTGTTTTTTAAGAGTCTCATTTAACTCCCAAGCACACACTCAAGTCACAATTGACTTACTTTATGCTTCTCATAGGTGCTGGGCTAAGAAACACAAACCACCATGTCTATGGCTTGTGAAAGTGATACACACATTTCAGGGCTGGCATCAAGCTGTGTCCTCCAATATTTCCCTCCCCAGAATCTAAGATGACAGGTGTGAGCTACCGGTAACCCCACTTGACTTATTACAATTTTTTTGCCAGTCCTGGGCTTGGGCTCAGGGCTTGAGCACTGTCCTTGTACTTTCTGAAGGCTAGCACTCTACCATTTGAGCCTCAGCACCACTTCCGACTTTTTGCTATGTATGTGGGGTACCAAGGAATTGAACCCGGGTCTTCGTGCATGCTTTGCGAGCACTCTACCACTAGACCAAACCCCGGCCCTTACAATTTTTTTTATAATTTGAAAGCAGTTCAAGAAAAGAGATTACTCCTCAGAAACCACCAGCTCTCACAAAGTGCCTTACACAAAATCAACCAATTCTATAGAAGCCTTAAATAAATTAGTGTGTATATCCTTCTACTTCAGTTCTGCAATTCCACCTGCTCATAATGCTCCAACTATGCCTCAAATAGGTTTGTATTTAATGTTATTAATGGCTTCATGTTATTCCTCCTCTTAGAAATAGCAGTTTTACACATGTCTTATTAACGATGGATTTCTGTCATTAGACAGAGCTCAGTGTATAAAAAATTTTGGAACTCTCTGTTGTGTCCAAACCCTATGACATATATCACCATCCAATCTGCCTGTGTACAACAACAGTTCTCCTTTCACTTTCAAAGTATCTCTACTTTTGATAGTTGCTATCATTCCCAGTTCAAGAATGCCTGCAAAAGGAAGAAAGAAGAATCTAATTAAACCAAAAAGAACAGCTAAGTGGAAGGAAAATATTATCTATTGCCCACATATTGACATTCTTATGAATTATTCAACTTGGATTTGTGCAAAACCTCCCAAACTGTGATTGCATCTGTATGGATAGATGCCTTTGGAACATCATGGGAGCGTGATTCTTTAGGTAGGAAGTAGTTACAGTGGAAATTTCTGTGGTGCTATCATCTACATGCCAAAGAGTTCTGTGGTTTGTTTTTGCTTTTGGAGAGACTGGTGATTGGTCAGGGTGAAAGGAGAGTCTCTAAATTCATCATTTCCAAGCAATACGAAGCCTGGGTTCTATCATTTATTTCTTGTATGTTTGTCTATTATCTCTCATTTGTCATACTAAGCTACTTCAGGAACTCCTCTTCATAGATATTTGTCTGCTATCTGCTATTCTAAACAAGAAATAATTTGGGGATCATGTAAGGTGATCTATTTGAGGCAATCCTGCTGAGAAACACTAACGTGGGATTTGCTGGCTCCCACTCTGTATTCAGCAGCATTGTGACATAGTTTATAGACTTCATTTTATTCTCTCCCTTATTTCCTTTTTCTCAATCACAACATGAACTAGGGTAGATTTAATAGTTTATAAATAATTCTGACACCTAAAGTAAGGTTTTGTTTTTTCTTGCTTTTTACTTAACCAAGAACAGAGATTGTTATGGTTATGCTCCGTGCCACCTTATTAAAACAAAGAGCCCAAACAGCCCAAACTAAATTTTCTATCTGGCAGATAATTCAACAGACTCATTTTAATATTCTGCTTAGCAACTGCAGTTTTATGGATACATACTGCCCTCTGCAAAGATGCACTGCATCCAGGGACAGAGGAAGAAATACATTCTCCAAGTCCTTCATGTACATGGAAAATATATTCATTAATATATCCTACCACTTATTGAAGAAGGAAAATAGTTGTGAGGCCTAAGCCCTTCCCTCCTACTCTACTAGCTTGGCCCGGGCTGCTGGGCACCAGAGGCAGAGAGACTTGCTTTTAACACACATTTCATTTTAAAGATGCTGACAGTCTCCATTTGCTGACAGTGAAAAGCGAATGCTTTATGATCATGCAGGTTACCACGGACTATTAAATTCCCTATTGCAAAAAATAAGCCACAATTTAGCTTTTAACATAAGCTGTTACTCTCAAGGATATAGAATTTGCTACAACTACACTATGGCTCAAATAACTAGAGATGGAAGGACAGAAATTGTGTAAATATGTCTATTTAAGAACAATATGAAATTCCATATGTAATACGCCAAACAGAAAACAGAAAAACATTTGCCTAATAGTAAAGAAGAAAGAACTGAACAAACAACATCAATTGAAGAAAAAATATTTTAATATGATTCTGTTGTTACTCTTAATATGTTGTAAAGAGGGGTAACCATTTCATAAGGTAAATAATGACAATTCTTTGTGTTTGCTGGTTCTGGGGTCTGAACTCAGGAACTGGGCATGATCACAGACCATTTTTGCTTAAGGATAGCTCTCTACCACTTGAGACAGAGCTCTACTTCTGGAAATTTGGGTGGCTAATTAGAAATAAGATTCTCAAAAGACTTTCCTGCTAAGCTGGCTTAGAACCATGATCCTCAGATATCAGGCTCCTGAAGAAATTAGGATTACAGGCATGAACCAGCAAAATTTAGCTGAGTACAAGTTTCCAACTTCCTTCCTCTCATCTCTGACAAGATACACAGAAAAATAGCATTTTTTAAATTTAAAATGAAATTGATTGCAAAACCTAGAACTTTTGAACATTTAAGGAATTTTGCTACATTAACTGAGGTAAGAGTTTTATACCCATAAGGGTATATTTGGAAAGTACCATATTCTCTCTAGTAGGGAACATGAATACCAAAAGATGTTCCCTTCACCATCAAACTGTCAAATCTTGCAAAACTACCAGACAGAATTTTGGCATAAGTATCAGCTTCTAGAAGAAAGTAGGAAATGCTTTCAATAAGCTTGCAAATTTGAGTCTAGCATTTCAATTCAATAACTAATAAATATTTGAACTCTACTTACAGTAATTTTCACATTACTATGACAGTCTCACAACAGATGGTTGTTAATTGATTCAATTGTTGTCTGAAAAACAATACATCAAGAATAGTAGTCTTTCCTTCAAAACTTTGATTTCACATACAAAATAATTTAGCAGGGCCAAGTCATTTGAACAAATTTTAAAACATCTCTTTAGCAGAAATTTCCTTATGCTAATTAAATTGTAATACAAAATTTATCTTCAATATACTATATTTCCTCCACTCATTCTAACATATATCTTTCTAGTGCTGTGTCTAAGATTTAATTGAAATGGTGAACTGACCTCAAGTTTTTCCTTCCCTAATCTCCATACATATCCATCAACAGTTTTTGTAGAATACCTATTCTTTTTAATGAATTTTAAATATATTTAGAAATGGTGTGATATTCTATTGTTCTTTATATTATGTAGTAAAGACCATATTATATACCTTTTGAAAAATCTCTCCAAAATCCCAGAAAATTGTTCTATCTCCAGTAAAGCATTGTTCTTTCCAAGAAAGAAAAGTAAATAGAGAAAGTAAAGAGAGGAAATGGCAAGGAGGTGGGCAAGATTAGGACAAAAGGAAAGAAACAAATAAAGAATAAGGATATACAAAAAATAAAAAGAAACAGAAGGTACAAACAAGAATAAGAGAAGCTGAAATATTGAAAAAAACCAACTAAGTTTAAAAATGAGCAATTCCTAACGCTTATCTCAAACAAAATGGGGCATTGTCAAATAACCTATAGACTAAAATCTTCAGGGAAAATGGGGCAGTACTGACAATGGTCTTATCTCAGTACTGAGAGACAATTAGCCCTAGAGTAAACAGGTGTTGAGAGCAAAATTAAAACGATTCAACCATTTCCAATGAAATAATCTCAAGTATTTTTATAGGATAGCAAAGATATACAGCACCTATGAAATAAATGCTATAAGATCTGGAATATGATTAGGTATTCAAAGAAAACGAATGAGCAGAAAATACAGTTCATCAAAACCTATCTGGAGTTGACATTTTTGTTAGAATTATCAGACAAGAAGTACTTATTAGTTTTTGTAACTTTCTGTTTAAGTGTAGATATGGGAGATACTTTAAAAATGAACATGTAGAGATGAAAAGTACAATGTGCGTAATGGGCCCAAGACACTGGGTTACTGACACTTTGAAGATCATAGACTCAAACATTAATGCACTTCAATACACATGATACACACCACTCAAAAGATAACAGCATGGAAAACATAATTTAAGAAAGTAAACATTTATCACTGAGCCTGTGAAGCTTTTAAGAAATAAAACAGCATCAAATATGAACCCTACAGAGAAAAAGGAAAGAACATAAAATATCTGAAGAAATAATGCCCCAAATTTTCTAAGAAGCCCATTAAACTTAAGCACAACCCATAAAGAAAGCTATATACAAGATTTCATAAACAACCTCCTCAAACCAATGATAAAGAAAAAAGCTTTTCAAATTTTGAGTTTCTGAAAAATAATGAGAAATAAGGCAAGCAATGTACAGAAGAGAAATGATTAAAAAACAATGAGAGGTTAAGGGAGGGAGGTGTGGAGGAGTCACGACTGGCATGTCTAGGGGTGGCGCCAGCCCAGATGACCCATGCCTGGCTTCCAGTCAAGGTTTGTGGCCACACCAAGACAGCAGTGTTTCAGCAGTGAATAGGCAGAGTCACAGCTTGAAACAGAATGCTTGGAGATTGTAGCAAGGGGAAAGACTACAGTGAGGAAGCAAAGTATTCAGTGGTAAAGGACAAAAGCTACAGTGAAAATAAACATTTGGAAAATGGAAAACTACAATTTTAGTCATGAGCAAAGAAAATCTTAGCAGTTTAAGAGACCACAAAGACGGATGGGGGGTGTGTGGGGGGGAGGTAAATGGGTACCAAGACATGTGCAAGGGTATCAATGTATGTGAATTAATGCACCTTCTATCTGGCAAATATCATGTAACCCTTTTACTAATTACAATAAAAAAATTAAAAAAAATCTAAAAAAAAGAAATCTGTTGTAAAAATCAATGTTAATAAATTCTTTAATAAAAAAAGAAAAGAAAAAAGAAAAAAAGAAAAACAAATCCATTAATGCTAGTCACTGGTGGCTCATGATTTTAATCCTAGTTAATCAGAAGGCTGAGATCTGAAAATTGTGATTATAAACTAGCATAGGATAGAGTCAAGAAATGCAAATCAAAACAACTCTAAGATTCCACCTCACTCCAGTTAGAATGGCCAGGATCAGGAAAACGAATAATAACATGCTGGAGGGTATGTGGCCAGGAGGGATCACTACTACACTGTTGGTGGGAGTGCAAACTCGTTCAACCACTATGGAAAGCAGTGTGGCAGTGACTTAAAAGGCTAAACATAAAACTCCCCTATGACCCAGCAATTCCACTACTTGGCATTTACCCAATCATCCAGAAACAAGGGCATGCTAAATCCACTAGCACAACAATGTTCATTGCAGCACTATTCACCATAGCAAAAATATAGAACCAACCTAGATGTCCCTCATTTGATGAGTGGATCAACAAGTTGTGGTATTTGTACACAATGGAATTCTATGCTGCTGTCAGAAAGAATGACATTGCCCCATGTGTTAGGAAATGGAAAGACTTAGAAAAAAAAATCATATTTAGTAAAGTAAGCCAGACTCAAAGGAACTTAGGCTCAATGGTTTCCCTCATTTGTCATAATCAGTAGAAACCTTGGGCTCTACCAGCAGAGATCTGCAATAGAGCAAAATCCTAGTACATAAGGCCATATAGTATGAAGCTAATTGAAAGGACCACCAGGATATTCAAACAAAAGCCATATAACGAATGATTGTTGTCCTTAATGTACTATGTTGTCGCTCACCTCGTTTGCTGTCCTTTAGTTATCTCATATTGTTATAGTATCTCACTTTGTTATCTGATATATTGAATTTAGTTGTACTTGGTTATTTGAAATTTGATAGGGAAGGGGGGAAAACCAAGACGGGGGGGCGGCGGTGGTTAGGGTAATGGGTACCAAGACATGTGAAAGAGTATCAATGTATGTGAATTAATGCACCTTCTATCTGGCAAATATCATGTAATCCTTTTACTAATTACAATAAAAATTTAAAAAAAAAGAAATAAGAGGAAGGACAAGGACAAAGTAGAGGTAAGTCTATCTAGAGTTCAAGGGGTTTCAACCCATAAAACTCCTCAAAACAATTTGGGCATTTTTCAGAAAGAGAAATTAGTCTTGTTCCTAATGGTCATTACCATTAGCATTCTGCGATGGGAGCTAAAAACTGTAATTATTAGAATATTTAAATTGTCACTGGTTGGAAGTTACCCCATTTAAGAATAAAGAATCAGTAGTTTATCTAATGAACCACAATGTCTGGATAGCATTACCCAAGAATACGAAGAAGCGAGTCAGACATGCATGATATCCAGTACTTCAGAGAAAAATACCATAAGCACAAAACATATATTTCTACTATTTTCTTTCATCACTCATTCCTCCTCATAATATTCTCACTCATCTTTTCAAGAAAAAAAATCTAACTGAAAGTTCAACATACTCTTTGTAGATCAGCTTATAAACATTCTTAAATACATTCAAACAATCTAATAGCAACAGTGTTTCTTGGATAAATAATGATGTCTGAAATGGTATGTGACAATACTGACATGCATACTACCTAGTAAGCCTCACATTTGATTATTGATACCCAACATAAAATTGATAATTATTTCAGCAAAGTCATAGCCTTAACATAAGATATAAAATGAAAAATTCCAAATGGCAAAATCTAGTAATTGAACTGCTTTCAGGTAAAAGGATTTCAGGGATGCTTGATTGTTGTTCTTAATGTAGTATGTGACATTATTTCTTTTCTTTTTCCTGTTTATGATTTATCTTAAAGACTAGATAAAATTATGTGCTTGCTTTATATTTGTTTAATGCAATTACAAGTGAAATTTCAAATTATGTTGATAAATACACATAATTTTTTTCCTTAAACTATTTTAATGTGTTGTCTACCTAAATCTCTCTTCACTACTGTAATTACACAGTTTTCAAATGACTGACAAGGTTTAACAATGAAGTACTTGTTTAGAGGGACACGGAGATGAAACCTAGTTTTTTTCCCTCAAAACTAAAGAAAGACAGATAATGACAGTGACTTTCAGAGGATGAAACTCTTATTTTCCCTACATATTTCATAATTTCAAAGGGTCAGTACACTGAGAAGAATATATTTTCAAAACAATCCTCCAGAAAGGTCACTCCCACAGTGACAGTTACTGGCAAATTTGACAACTACCATCACCAATTAGAGTGTCTTCCCCCTGGGAGTCTGCCCCTGTTTTATTCTAGATGTGCAATTTGGCCTCTATCTGTCACAGACCTCCTCTTGGTAGGGCACAATAAGGAAACCAACACTGTTGCTTAATTTTTTTCAGCCATAGGAAATTTCAATCCACAGCCATCTCATCCATTGCTGTTAATTACTCTTCCCTCTTCCCGGAGCCCAAATTGGGAAGACAATGCCCACAGGTCACTGAAGTGCAAGACCAGGTCAACAGGAGTTTGCAAATGGCACATTCAGCAAACCCATCAATGCAAGAGTGTGCACAGAAATTATTACAGCAAAGTAGGCCCGGTTCATGGCAAAAAATAAATTAAGAGAAAAGAAAAAGAATAAGGGCCTCCCTTTCTTTGTTTTCATGTATTTTTATTGTAATTAATAGAGGGGTTATATAATATTCGCCAGATAGAGGGTGCATTACTTCACAAACATTGATACCCTTTCTCATGTCTTGGTCCCCATTTCCCTTCCCCCAACCCCACCCCTCATCTTGTTTTCCCCCATTTCCTATCCGATTTCAAATAACCAAATAAACATATATACAATATATCAGATAACAAGGCGAAATACTGTAACAACATGAGATAGCCAAGAGACAGCAAAAGAGATGAGAGATAACATAGTACATTAAGGACAACAATCACTCATTATATAGCTTTTGTTTCTATATCCTGGAAGTCCTTTCATTTAATATCATACTTTATGGCCTTATGTATCTAGGTTTTATTGCACTGTAAATCTCTGCTAGGACAGCTCAGTGTTTTTACTGATTATGACACCATTGAGCCTATGTTCCTTTGTGTCTGGTTTACTTCACTTAATATGATTTTTTCTAAGTCTTTCCATATCCTTACAAATGGGGCGATGTCGTTCTTTCTGACAGCAGCATAGAATTCCATTGTGTATAAATACCACACCTTGTTGATCCACTCATCAACTGAGGGGCATCTGGGTTGGTTCCATATCTTTGCTATGGTAAATAGTGTTGCAATGAACATCACTGTGCAAGTGGATTTAGTATGTTCTTGTTTCTGGACAACTGGGTAAATGCCAAGCAGTGGAATTGCTGGGTTATAGGGGAGCTCTATGTTTAGTGTTTTGAGGAACTGCCATACTGCTTTCCATGGTGGTTGAATGAGTTTGCACTCCCACCAACATTGTAGTAGTGATCCCTCCTGGCCACATCCACTCCAGCATCTGTTGTGAGTAGATTTCTTGATCATGGCCATTCTAACTGGAGTAAGGTGGAATCTTAGATTCCCTTTGGATCCTCTTTATGCTTGCTTCTTGCCTTATTACTCTTGGTAGGAATTCTAATACTATGTTTTTAGCGGAGTGTAGAGAGTGGGCATCCTTGTTTCTTCCTGATTTTAGAGGGAATAAGGGCCTCTCTTTCTCAGCAGATTGCTGAAATTCCACTACATTTTTAAGATGAGGAAAAGGGAAAGATGAGGAAAAGCAGAAATGATCTCTGTCTCTTCAGCTATAAGTACTCTCTTCCTTTCCCTAAAAGTTCCTACCTTAGATCAATCTTTACTCTCCCAGAAATAAACAAGAAAAGGAGCACTGTGAAATAAAGGATCAGGGATACTAGCAAGTCATTGAGTCAGAGCAACAACCTGGAAGGAAGACAAGCTTCAGAGGACTTCCCCTAGCCAAGAGCAGCACCCCATTCTCCAGCAAGTAGCTCCCCTGGAGAGGGACATCCAAGGACCTGCCGATGAGAGTGCAAACTCGTTCAACCACTATGGAAAGCAGCAGTATGGCAGTTTCTCAAAAGACTAAACATAGAGCTCCCCTATGACCCAGCAATTCCACTACTTGGCATTTACCCAATCGTCCAGAAACAAGGACATGCTAAATCCACTAGCACCGCGATGTTCATTGCAGCACTATTCACCATAGCAAAGATATGGAACCAACCTAGATGTCCCTCAGTTGATGAGTGGATCAACAAGTTGTGGTATTTGTACACAATGGAATTCTATGCTGCTGTCAGAAAGAATGACATCACCCCATTTGTTAGGAAATGGAAAGATTTAGAAAAATTTATATTAAGTGAAGTAAGCCAGACTCAAAGGAACTTAGGCATAATGCATTCCCTCATTCATCATAATCAGTAGAAACCTTGGGCTCTACTAGCAGAGATCTGCAATAGAGCAAAATCTTGATACATAAGGCCATATAATGTGAATCTAATTGAAAGGACCTCCAGGATATTGAAACAAAAGCCATATAATGAATGATTGTTGTCCTTAATGTACTATGTTGTCTCTCATCTCCTTTGCTAACCCTTGGTTATCTCATATTGGTATAGTATCTCACTTTGTTATTTGATATATTGAATTTATTTGTATTTGGATATTTGAAATTTGATAGGGAAGGGGGGAAAACCAAGACGGGTGGGGGGGAGGGAAATGGGTACCAAGACATGTGAAAGGGTATCAATGTATGCGAATTAATGCACCTTCTATCTGGCAAATATCATGTAACCCATTTACTAATTACAATAAAAAACAAAAAAGAAAGAAAAAAAAGGAATTGCATGCCTAGACATCTCTACATGTCTAGCCATAAAAAAAATACAAATCAAAACAACTCTAAGATTCCACCTCACTCCAGTTAGAATGGCCATGATTAAGAAATCTAAAAACAGCAGATGCTGGCAGGGATGTGGCCAGGAGGGATCACTACTACACTGCTGATGAGAGTGCAAACTCGTTCAACCACTATGGAAAGCAGCAGTATGGCAGTTTCTCAAAAGACTAATCATAGAGCTCCCCTATGACCAGCAATTCCACTACTTGGCATTTACCCAATCGTCCAGAAACAAGGACATGCTAAATCCACTAGCACCGCGATGTTCATTGCAGCACTATTCACCATAGCAAAGATATGGAACCAACCTAGATGTCCCTCAGTTGATGAGTGGATCAACAAGTTGTGGTATTTGTACACAATGGAATTCTATGCTGCGGTCAGAAAGAATGACATCGCCCCATTTGGAAGGAAATGGAAAGACTTAGAAAAAAAATCATACTAAGTGAAGTAAGCCAGACTCAAAGGAACATAGGCTCAATGGTTTCCCTCATTTGTCAAAATCAGTAGAAACCTTGGGCTATTCTAGCAGAGATTTGCAATAGAGCAAAACCTAGACACATAAGGTCTGTATACAGTATGACGCTAAATGAAAGGACCTCTAGGATATAGAAACAAAAGCCATATAATGAGTGATTATTGTCCTTAATGTGCTATGTTAACTGTCATCTCTTTTGCTGTCCCTTCATTATCTCATATTGTTACAGTATTTCTCCGGGTTATCTGATATATTGTATACATGTGTATTTGGTTATTTGAAGTCCGACAGGAAAGGGGGGAAAACAAGATGAGGGGCGGGGGTAGGGGGAGGGAAATGGGGGCCAAGACATGAGAAAGGGTATCAATGTTTGTGAAGTAATGCACCCTCTATCTGGTGCATATAATGTAACCCTTTTATTAATTACAATAAAAATATATTAAGAAGCAGAAGAAGAAGAAGAAGAAGAAGAAGAAGAGGAAGAAGAAGAAGAAGAAGAAGAAGAAGGAGGAGGAGGAGGAGGAGGAGGAGGAGGAGGTGGAGGAGGAGAAGGTGGAGGAGGAGGAGGAGGAGGAGGAGGAGGAGGAGGAGGAGGAGGAGGTGGAGGAGGAGGAGGAGGAAGAAATTGAATGCCCTGGAGTGCATTCTAAATTATTCACAGACCTAGTAATTGTCTTCACAGAATCTGTCAATAATTAATTTTCCTAATTTAATGCATTTCAACAGAATCTCTCTGAATTTCCATATTCAAGAAAAACGTTTATAAAATATGATACATATAAGTATAAAAATTTGATAAAGTTTCGGCAAAGTTAGATATAAGATAAACATTGGGAGCTCAGGTCTATAAGTATGACATATTGTTTTCATTCTATTTCTGGCTTCTCTCTAGAGAACAGTTAATGTAGAGATCACATCTCAAAGCTCATCTCTCTAGCTTGACCCTTCCATATTTCTTACATATCCATTCTGATAATGTGCACCTTCATAATATACTTTTTAATACTGTAATTGCAAAGATTGGAACAGGGGTAGATTTAGTTATCTCATATTGGTATAGTATCTCACTTTGTTATCTGATATATTGAATTTATTTGTATTTGAATATTTGAAATTTGATAGGGAAGGGGGGAAAACCAAGACGGATGGGGGGTGTGGGGGGGAGGGAAACGGGTACCAAGTCATGTGAAAGGGTAGCAATGTATGTGAATGAATGCACCTTCTATCTGGCAAATATCATGTATCCCTTTTACTAATTACAATAAAAAAAAACAATGCAGCCTTTAAAGATGCTACTAAAGTGTGAAACCATGATATAACAAGCCAAAAAGCTTTCTTTCTTTAGTTTCTATCTGTATGATTTTCTTCTCAACATCTAAACATTTTCTGAATATATAAATAGAACTTTTTAAAGTAGAGGCAAATTCATAGCAGATGTTAGCACTGGATGAATACAATAGGTTTGAGTAAAAACCAGAGTGCTCAGTATTTTAGGACATCTGCACATCTTCCATCTCAGCTTCTTCTGAACATGCTTGGATCATGCTGTGACCCTTACATGGCTTTTCTAAGACAGTCAGAATTAGAGGCTTCTGGAACCTGATGTATTCAATGAGTGTGTGTGTGTGTGTGTGTGTGTGTGTGTGTGTGTGTGTGTGTGTGTGTGTGTGTGTGGCAGGGAGGACGGGGCAAGGGACAATACTGGGACTTGAACTCAGGGCCTAAATGCTGAACCTTAGCTTTTTCACTCAAAGCTGACACTCTACACTTGAGCCAGAGCTGCACTTTTGGCTTTTTATGGTTAATTGGAAATACGATTCCCATGGTCTTTGAAGCTTGGGCTGGCTTTAAACTGCAAATATATTAGGCTCCAGAGTAGCTAAAATTTCAGGTATGAGACACTGGTGCCCAGCCGCAGTGAAATTTTTATATAAGAAAATGTAAACCATTAACATATAAGCAGATATAAAGAATTTGTGTTGTTAGAGATTTCTTCTATGATTTAGCTGGTATTAGTTCAAATCATTCTTGTCATATCTAAATTAGTCAGCACATATTTTCCTGTCCATAACCAAGTTCCCAGTTCCATTAATCTTTCTAACAAGGTTTGAGACTATATAGGACAGAGCCCCTGCTGCCTAATCAATAAGGTGTCAGGGAGAAAACTAGACTCCCAATTGAAGTTTACAATAAACCAGCATGAAGTGGAGTCTCTGGAAGAATCACTTGAGTTTGGGACTATGTTGAGCCCAAAGCCTCAGTAAGGCACAGAAAGAAGACTTGTGGGGGAATTGACAAAAATTAACTTCACTTAGGGCACAAAGAAGAGATCATTACTGGAACTCTGATGACACAGTAACTTCCAGAGATCTAGAACACTCTCTGAACCATCACTGTTTCCTCCACTGCTCATCACTGTGGCATACGCTGTATCCCTGACACTATCAATATATGCTTGCATGTGCCCATCTTCATCTGAACAAAGCAGGTGAATGAAGGGTATTAACTATGGTGCACGTGGACGGCACACTGGTAAGGTATCTAATGGAATTAGGTGGGTTATTCACATTGCTCATTGAGGATCAATATTTCCACTGCAAACAACAAGCAAACTTGACTAAAATATAAAATGACTTACGTCTGGAAAGCACTGGGGAGATTCCAAGGTGTTAAGAATTTGAGAACCAAGATCAAGGAGAGAGAGAAAGGATAAAAGCAAGAGACCTAAATACCAAATCACCACATGGAATGTACAAGTTCTAACATACAAGGTGAAAATAAAATCATGGGGTAGTTGCTAAGAGATGGAGTAGGTAGATCCACTTTTAAGCTTTGTCACCAAGTTTATAAAACAAACTTTGACAGTCATAAAAGAGGACACGGGTATTTTCTGCATGATTTTACTGATGGTAAGGCTCTACTTTGCATAAAAATGTTGAAAGAAAGCAACATTTGATCGTTGGCAAGTGGCATGCAGAGATGGAGAAACTTGAGAATACATATACCATACTAGCAACACTCTCCTTTTTGAGAAGTGATTTTTAGAAGTGCCCTTAAGATAACAGTCCAATAAGTCACATTTTTATTAGTATTTGATATGTATTTTTGTGTAAATATAACATATGTATGCAAATACATATGTATGTAAATACGATAAAAATTTGGCTATATCTAGTATCGGTAACATTACTCCATTTATGAGGCAGCACTGTCATGATGTAATGACTTTCTAAAGGACTCACCTCAACACAGCAATGAAATTCCAAAAGGATATAGAGGAGTCATTCCACCTGCGAACATCCTGCCCTGGATCCTCCACAGTTCATGTCTAATTCATGTCTTCTGCAAACACAATATACATCCATTCTATACTCCATAGCTCCCAACATCCTCACGTATTCCAACAGCAACTCAACAGCAACTCACAGGTCCAAACTCTCAGCTAAATCAGACATAACTAGACCTAAAACATGATTCATCCTGAGGCAAATTCTGTCTAGCTAGGATGTTTTAAATCAAAGTGTTAAGGTTAAGTGCTTCTCAAACACAGTGGAAGGGCATACATCAAAAAAGAAATGGACAACAGGACCCACGTAAATTCACACAGGGAAAGCAACATTAGACCCTAAACTCTCTATACCAGTTCTCTGCATGTGTTCTCTATTGGACACACAGTGGTGGTTGACACCACAAAGCCTTTGGCAACCCTGCTTCTTTGGCTTTGTAAGTTCATCTATCATATATTTTTCTTCCACAAAGCTCTAAAGCAGAGAGAGACTGCCGAGAGGATGGGTTTTACTCCATCTTCCAGGAAATTGTTCTCCATTTACACCATAGATTGGCTAACTATACTTCCATCAGCATTCTGTCAAATTACCTAAGCACTCTTCTTAGAGGATTCAGACTTTCTCTACAGCACCCTTCTTTCTCCCAATCCTCACCAGCACAAACTCAATATTTTGCTAGTGACAATACTGGGTTTCTGGCCTGCTTTTCCAAATTCTTCTGGTTTTTATCCAGCTTCAAAGCTGCTTCCACATGTTCAACTATTTGCTATAGTGATAGTCTCACTTTTCAATATCAATTTTCTTTTTTAGTCTGTTTTGTGATGCAGTCGCTATACCACAGACTGGGTCAATCATAATCAGTAGAAGTTTTTTTTTTGTCTCACAGTTCTGGAGACTGGGAAGTCTGAGATTGAGAGACTGCATCTGGGAGGTGCTTCGTGCTATGTCTAAAAAGACAGCAGGACAAACACAAAGTGTGATAGAGAGAAGAAAAAAGCTCAAAGAAATTCACCTTTTTTTGAGAGACTTTTGAGAGTTAGAAAAGCCTACAAACCATAACAAACAATCTATTCTAAACATGGCAGTTGTAGCTGAACATCTTTGATATTTTCTCCAGTTTCTTACTAATTTAAAACACTTTGTAGTCTGTGAGCTGGGAGTTGTAAACCTTAAAAAGGTTGTATTATCAAACATTTAAAACAAATGTAGAAAAATTCATATGTAAAATCTTAATTAAAAACACATAAGAGGTAGAATACTAATTTATAGGAGCTATTTCCAACAAAGAAATAATCTATAACTAAGTTTCAAACATGATTATGAACATAGATCACCATTTTAAAATATGTCTGGATTGAAAGAATGCCACGGTTTATAAAACTGTAATACTTCTGGTGAGATGATTTTTATGGCTAAGTAAAACAAAAGGTAAGATTTTAAGCAAAAATTTAATATCAATCAAACTGTTTTATTTTATTTATTTTTTTATTGTAATTAATAAAAGGGTTACATGATATTTGCCAGATAGAAGGTGCATTAATTCACATACATCAATACCCTTTCACATGTCTTGGTACCCATTATCTTCCCACCCCCTATCTTGGTTTTCCCCCCTTCCCTATCAAATTTCAAATAACCAAATACAAATAAATTCAATATATCAGATAACAAAGTGAGATACTGTAACAATATGAGTTACCCAAGGGACAGCAAAGGAGATGAAAGATAACATAGTAGATTAAGGACAACAATCATTCGTTATATGGCTTTTGTTTAATCATTATAATATTTATCATCTAAGCAGAAGTGCATCTTGTGTATTGGAAACGGCAGCATCAAATTGTTGAATTATTTTTTTTTTAAATTTTTTTTAATTTTTTATTGTAATTAGTAAAAGGGTTACATGATATTTGCCAGATAGAAGGTGCATTAATTCACATACATTGATACCCTTTCACATGTCTTGGTACCCGTTTCCCTCCCCCCCCACAGCCCCCACCCGTCTTGGTTTCCCCCCCTTCCCTATCAAATTTCAAATATCCAAATACAAATAAATTCGATATATCAGATAACAAAGTGAGATACTATACCAATATGAGATAACCAAGGGACAGCAAAGGAGATGAGAGACAACACAGTACATTATATGGCTTTTGTTTCACAATCACATGATTGTCTCAATAGATGCGGAAAAGGCATTTGACAAGATCCAACACCTCTTTATGTTAAAAGCTCTGGAGAAACTAGGAATCCATGGAACATTCCTCAATGTAATAAAGGCTGTGTATGAGAAACCCACAGCTAGTATTACACTTAATGGTGAAAATCTAAAGCCATTCCCTCTTAAATCAGGAACGAGACAAGGATGTCCACTCTCTCCACTCCTCTTGAACATAGTACTAGAATTCCTAGCCAGTGCAATAAGGCAAGAAGCAAGCATAAAGGGGATCCACGTAGGGAAAGAGGAAATAAAATTATCCCTCTTGGCAGATGACATGATTCTGTATTTAAAGAATCCTATAGACTCTACTCCCAAGATCCTAGAGCTGATCCAAAACTTTGGAAGTGTAGCAGGCTATAAAATCAACCCTCAAAAAGCAACTGCCTTCCTTTATGCCAACAGTGAGAGGAACGAGGCAATAATCAGGAAAGCAACTCCTTTCACAATAGCCTCAAAGAAAATAAAGTACCTAGGAATTAGCTTAACTAAGAATGTAAAGGACCTTTTGGACGAAAACTTTAAAACCCTAAAAAAGGAAATTAAAGCAGAACTAAGGAAATGGAAAAACCTCCCATGCTCCTGGATTGGAAGAATCAACATTGTGAAAATGACAATCTTGCCAAGAGCTATCTACAAATTCAATACAATACCCATCAACATCCCAATGTCATTCTTTAAAGAAATGGAATTATTTCTTAACGCTGCCTCTAACTTCCTTTACGTAGCAGCAATAGATTTTGTTTTGATCTTGATTTTTTTAGTGATTCAGTCCATATAGAGAATTAATAATTAATCTGGTCCTAATATCAATAGCCTGTGAAATACTAAATTAACTGACATTCCGGATTATTAATTACTGTTTTCCAAGTTAGCATTGAACTTTTCATGGTTGGCTATGGCGCACATTAGATATCTATAAGCAGCTCCAACAGCAACTGGGACATTGTAGGGTGCTCAATAATGTTTTATTGTTTTTGGTCGTGGGACCTGAACTCTGGGTCTCGGCATTGGCCCTGAGCTCTTCAGCCCATAGCTACCACCCTACATCTTGAGCCACAGCACCACTTCCTGCTCAATGAATTTTTGTTATTATTTTAGGAACCAGAATTGGCCACCACACAATAGAAAAATTATTACTCACAAACATCACATTAATATATAAAAGAGAATGGCTATTAATATCTTTGAAATACATTGTGAAAATATGGCAAGAAAATAAAAAGGTAGCTTGTTAATGATAATCACACTGATAAGACTTATTATTCCTTGTATATTCTACATATGTTCATTCAGCAGGTTTCTCATGTTGAGTACAACAGACTACATAAAGGTAAAGCAAAAAGTAATTCTTGTCCTATAGGATTTAGTCTAGAAAGAGAAACAGAAATCTTATTATACAGGTGAAATTTGTTTTTGTAGAGCTCATTGTGAGACCACCAGTAAAAATGCCTACTTAGTATGAGGATAACTATGTACATGTTAAGACTTGAAGGAAGAGTATAAGGGTAGGGCAATAATCTCTGCCATGAAAGAAGAACCCCATACTTGGAGTTTGCAGTACATACAGAAATCTACATAATAGTTCAAGGTAGCTTTCAGGAAGGAGAAACTACCAGAATAAATGAAGCTCATACCACTGAGAAAATCTGAAAAGGTTCTCAGTAAATTTGTGAGACCTACATACATACACAGTTACTTATTTGAAATGTAAATATAATTGAGCGTGCTATATTGATTTTTAAATCCGTATTCCCAGTGATCACATAAGTCCTGAGTAGAAAGTATATCAGAAGAAAAATCACAATTGCAAACATGAGAAAGGGTAGTAATGTTTGTGAAGTAATATATCTTCTATCTGGCAAATATAATATAACCCTTCTATTAATGACAATAAAAATACCTTTAAAAAGAAAATTTACATTTTCAGACAGTATTTGTGGAGCATTATATTTCTGCTTTTGTTAGCTCCAATTTCTACAGGCAGATCTACATATGAACATTCCTGGACAGTCTTCACTTTAAAATGTTGATTCAGTACCCAAGTAATTTTAACTCCCTTAGTCCATAGGCTATGGGAGTGAAATCACAATTTCAACAAGTGCTGGAGGCCTAGGATGTATAGGTATAGGTACCAGAATACACCTAGACAGCTTTATCATATCCATGTTCCTCCATAATGCCTAATATTCTCTGTGTGATCCATTCTTATACTAGAACTGTTACTCTTCAAAAACCTCAAGGTGTTCAAGGAAGAATTGAGCTTCTTTCCCAAAAGAAATGCCAGTTCCTTAATAGCAGGGTATATACCTCAGATTATATCTTAACCTTTCAACATTACAATTGTAATTATAATTAACTTTTGTTGAGTTTTTGTTGAAGGCCCTGTTAAAAAGAGACTTAAATAAATTAGAGATCTAATTAAATTCGACAGTTCAGTAACTATTTCTTAAATGCTTTCCTCTCCCACTTTTTTTACATTTTAAATATATTTTTTCTAATTAATAGAAGGGTTACATTATATTCACCAGATAGAAGGTGAATTACTTCACATACATTGATACCCTTTCTCATGTCTTGTTCCCCATTTCCCTCCCTCCATCCTCGCCACTCATCTTGTTTTCCCCCTTCCCTATCCTATTTCAAATAACCAAATAAACATATAAAATATATCAGATACAAGGTAAAATACCGTTACAATATGAGGTAACCAACTCTCCCACAATTTTTTTGCCAGTCCTGGCTTAAGCTCAGGGCCTGAGGACTGTCCCTGGACTTTCTCAAGGCTAGAACTCTTCCACTTGAGCCTCAGCACCACTCCTGACTTTTAACTATATGGTACCAAGGAATCGAACCCGGGTCTTCATGTATGCTAGTCAAGCACTCTACCACTACGCCAAACTCCCAGTCCACTCCCACAATTTTTATAGTTAATTTTCAACATAGCATCTAGTGAGTATCACCAATACATTTGTTCACCCTGTGTCCCACCATTTCAGTGCCCCTCTCCCTCCCCCAAATAGATAACATATATACCAGACAAAAGGTACAGAAATCACAAGTGGTGGCAAAGGAGAAAACAGACAAACATCAAAAAGACAAAAGGCAAAAATCAAAAGGCAAACAGCAAAAACCAAAGTCTTATCTCCATTTCTTGTAGTTCATTTCAATAAATCGTATTTCTGGATGATCATATGCACATAGCTATTGAGTTTTTTGATCTAGAATGTGCCTATAATTCTCCAAGTAAAAACATTGGAAAGTAAAAGACAAAAATTCACTAGGATATGATAAAGTATACAGGACTGTGAACACTCACACAGTAAGACCAGAGGAGGATATTCTTATTCTTCTCTTCCAAAATCTCACTATATAATAAGCACTGGTATTTCTTGGCATGGTGGCTTTGAAGGCTCCTGGGCATCACCTCATTTCTATATACTTTAAAGCCAAATCAACTCTCATCTCACCTTACCCTCTCTCCTGTATTTCTAAAGTAGCTGCACAAATGGGGGTTTAAAGTGTTAAAACTATGACTGGAATTAAGAAAAGCAAACTAATGTGTGTGTCCAGTCTTAGAGATCAAGAACATGCACAAGCATTGACTTGACTCATTTAAATCTTGATGTTTTCAAGCAGTTCCTATGATGCTCTGAGTGTCTATTAATACCGGGTACCTGCTCTGCCTCATTCAGCCTTCACATTACTACCTCCATTTCTTTTCCAGTTAGTTTACCAGATCAATATAAAGTTAAAAATGCTGATGGAACTATTTGAAATGCAAGACTAGGAGACTTAAGGGGGATTATGTAGGCTCTCAGAAATGATTTGAAGACTTAGATCTCTATTGGCTTTAGAAAGATTTTTAAAATTGACATTCCGGCACATTGCTTCAAGGACATAACAACTTCGAAGTACAACAACCGAAATGATAATGCTAAAAAGAAAATATCTACTCTAGGACAGCAAAAGGCTTAAGGTAATTTGTTCCAGTAATAAGTTTTAAAAACTGTACTCTCCATGATTTGGAGATACAAATGAAACTTTATTATAGAATATGGCATTCATTCTTTGCTCTGATGGGAATACTGGTCCTAGAAAGAAAAAGTACAATATTGTTATGAATTTTAAAAAGTTAAAAGTAATACAATGGCAAGCCCTCAAATCTGTCCACTAAGAATAAAACTATTGATTGTATACTTACTAAATTTAATCTGAAAAGCCTCAGAAATGTTGAATTTCTCCTTTTAGGCTAAAAACACTTTTTCCCTTATTTGGACATTATGTTATTTAAAATGCAGTAATTTAAACAAGAGAAACACAACCCAAATTTACTTTACATAAAGAAGAAAGTTTACAGCTCATGTCCTGGAACGACAGTAGGTTGGGATATGATTTCCCAAAAGGTCAATAATGTCTCACAGTTTTGACAGTTTTCTCATTATCTTGCATTTCTCCTCCTTGTTCTATTTATTCTTTGGAACCCTCTACTACACCATCCTAACAAGCTTCTAACAGCAATTCCCTTTGAAATAAAGACAACTGCCTCCCAAAAGTTTGATGAGAGACTCTGGAAGTTAACTTGTTGCCCCCGATAAGGCAATAAGTCAAACTCAATCATTTTGATCAAATTTTTTATTCATATTCCTGTACCATTACATCAATGTGTGGTACTAGTTTTAAGTCCTGGACCATTAGGGATATTGTTTTTTCTATCTAAACATTTACCCATATCAATAAATTCTAATCTGCTTTGGTTGTTTTTGACAGACACAAATAAAATGACTTTCAAAATTATATTACTACTTGATTTGTAAAATGTAGTATATTATCCATCACAAAAGAGTACTCTACATAATCAACAGTTAACTAAAATATGGCCAGGCACATGCTCATGCCAATAATCCTAGCTACCCAAGAAGCTCACATATGAGGACAGGAGCTCAAAGCTAGCACGGGCAGGAAAGCCCAGGAAATTCTTATCTCCAATTTGCCACCAAGAAATCAAAGGCAGAGCTGTTATACAAGTGGCTGAGTATTAACATCAAGTGAAAAATCTAGTGGATAGCAGCCTGACATCAGTTCAAGGCCCAGATACTGGCATACATTTACAAAAAGTTAATTAAAATATAATGAATCAATATCAAACCATGTAATCATAATTCAAACTATATTTGCTTCCCTGACTTTTCCAGATATGATGAAGTTTGAATATTCTCCACATAGTCACACTGTTTGAGAGAGCTAATAAGCAAAGCAATATCACTGAAAACTTTTGTGCAAAAGTTTCAAGCCTAATATTAATTTATTTAAAATGTTTGAGAAAGTTTGCATAGAAAATCTTGACAAATTAAAAAAAATATTATTTGGTTTTACCCCAGTTTCTCAAAACTCCTTATATTCGATAGCAGAAGAAATGGAACGGTACAGCATTAACTTATGCACATATCAGCTGTTTCTATCTTAACTAGGAAGCACTGTTTCATCTCTTATCAGACACAAAATGGATCGAAAGTTAATTGGAAAAGTATTTCAGAAGAAAAGTGGTAGAGAAAGGTCTAATAGGTTTTTCAAGATGTAAAGATTCATATTTTTATGTTGGAAAGGATACCAAACCAGAGAAAAGTTTCTAGTTAAGAACACAGTGAATATTTTTAATGTATGAAAAACCTAGCTACAATAGAGCAAAATAATAATAATAGTAATAATAATAATAATAATAATAATAAATCTACAGTTCCACTATACCTAGCAGGTCATGAAATATTTGTGATAAGCTTGAACAACCACTTTTTCATGAACTTAATAATTTTTTCTTTTCTTTTCTTTCCTGGTTAGTCTTGGGTCTTGAACTCTGGGCCTGGGCACTGTCCCTGAGGTCTTCATCTCAAGGCTAGTGCTCTACTCCTTGTCTCACCAAATAAAGGTTATACCCTTTATTTTAAAAGCTATGCCTTTTCAAATTAACATTAAAACTTATACCACTTCTGCTTTTCTGGTGGTTAATTGGAGATAAGACTCACAGACTTTCATGCCCAGGCTGGCTTTGAACTACAATACTCAGACCTCAGTCTTCTGAGTGGCTAGGATTACAGGTGTGGGTCACTGGCTCCTGTCTTACTCTTTTTTTGCTAAGTACTCACTTTGTTTTCAGATGAGGGACTGCTTTCCCAAGAGCCCTCTTTTTCTATTGATATCATCTCAAAAACCTTCTTCTTTTCAGTCACCATCTGTGGCTGCCTGCCTAGATATTATATATTCTTCCTGACCCCTGGAACTTGATCTGCATATTTTATCATTGTGCATATAGTAGTTGTGTAGTTCTTTTTTTTGCCATCATGGGCTTGAGCTCAGGGCCTGGGCACTGTCCTTGGACTTTCTCAAGGCTCAGCACTCTACCACTTGAGCCTCAGCACCACTTCCAGCTTTTTTCTATGTATGTGGTACCAGGGAATTGAACCCTGGTCTTCGTGCATGCTAGGCAAGCACTCTGCCACTAGGCCCCAGTAGTTGTTCTTCTTTATCAATACTGGAAGATTCTGATGACTCAGATACATCGGAGACATTTTTTGTAGCCCCTATAATACAACTATCTGCACTAAGATGTTCTGAATACATCTGAACACACACTCTGAAATCTAAAGAAAAGACATGCATTTTGATTTAATAATCCTGAATTCCAACAACTAGGACCAGTCAGAATTATTCTGGACTGGTATCCTTAAATTCAGTTGTTATGATAAAACAAAATACTAGACTATTTAAAACTATTGTCAAAAATCTCATTCAGTGGGGTAAAAGATAAGTCATCAAGACAAATTGAAATACATATTTCAAGACCATGAAAAGGAGACTAATCTGAAATGGAAAGACTTAGAAAAAATCATATTAAGTGAAGTAAGCCAGACTCAAAGGCACTTAGGCTCAATGGTTTCCCTCATTCGTCATAATCAGTAGAAACCTTGGGCTCTACTAGCAGAGATTTGCAATAGAGCAAAATCTTGATACATAAGGACATATAATGTGAAGATAATTGAAAGGACCTCCAGGATAGTGAAACAAAAGCCATATAATGAATGATTGTTGTCCTTAATGTACTATGTTGTCTCTCATCTCCTTTGCTGTCCCTTGGTTATCTCATATTGGTATAGTATCTCACTTTGTTATCTGATATATTGAATTTATTTGTATTTGAATATTTGAAATTTGATAGGGAAGGGGGGAAAACCAAGACGGATGGGGGGTGTGGGGGGGAGGGAAACGGGTACCAAGACATGTGAAAGGGTATCAATGTATGTGAATGAATGCACCTTCTATCTGGCAAATATCATGTAACCCTTTTACTAATTACAATAAAAAAAACAATGCAGCCTTTAAAGATGCTACTAAAGTGTGAAACCATGATATAACAAGCCAAAAAGCTTTCTTTCTTTAGTTTCTATCTGTATGATTTTCTTCTCAACATCTAAACATTTTCTGAATATATAAATAGAACTTTTTAAAGTAGAGGCAAATTCATAGCAGATGTTAGCACTGGATGAATACAATAGGTTTGAGTAAAAACCAGAGTGCTCCGTATTTTAGGACATCTGCACATCTTCCATCTCAGCTTCTTCTGAACATGCTTGGATCATGCTGTGACCCTTACATGGCTTTTCTAAGACAGTCAGAATTAGAGGCTTCTGCAACCTGATGTATTCAATGAGTGTGTGTGTGTGTGTGTGTGTGTGTGTGTGTGTGTGTGTGTGTGTCAGGGAGGACGGGGCAAGGGACAATACTGGGACTTGAACTCAGGGCCTAAATGCTGAACCTTAGCTTTTTCACTCAAAGCTGACACTCTACACTTGAGCCAGAGCTGCACTTTTGGCTTTTTATGGTTAATTGGAAATACGATTCCCATGGTCTTTGAAGCTTGGGCTGGCTTTAAACTGCAAATATATTAGGCTCCAGAGTAGCTAAAATTTCAGGTATGAGACACTGGTGCCCAGCCGCAGTGAAATTTTTATATAAGAAAATGTAAACCATTAACATATAAGCAGATATAAAGAATTTGTGTTGTTAGAGATTTCTTCTATGATTTAGCTGGTATTAGTTCAAATCATTCTTGTCATATCTAAATTAGTCAGCACATATTTTCCTGTCCATAACCAAGTTCCCAGTTCCATTAATCTTTCTAACAAGGTTTGAGACTATATAGGACAGAGCCCCTGCTGCCTAATCAATAAGGTGTCAGGGAGAAAACTAGACTCCCAATTGAAGTTTACAATAAACCAGCATGAAGTGGAATCTCTGGAAGAATCACTTGAGTTTGGGACTATGTTGAGCCCAAAGCCTCAGTAAGCCACAGAAAGAAGACTTGTGGGGGAATTGACAAAAAATAACTTCACTTAGGGCACAAAGAAGAGATCATTACTGGAACTCTGATGACACAGTAACTTCCAGAGATCTAGAACACTCTCTGAACCATCACTGTTTCCTCCACTGCTCATCACTGTGGCATACGCTGTATCCCTGACACTATCAATATATGCTTGCATGTGCCCATCTTCATCTGAACAAAGCAGGTGAATGAAGGGTATTAACTATGGTGCACGTGGACGGCACACTGGTAAGGCATCTAATGGAATTAGGTGGGTTATTCACATTGCTCATTGAGGATCAATATTTCCACTGCAAACAACAAGCAAACTTGACTAAAATATAAAATGACTTACGTCTGGAAAGCACTGGGGAGATTCCAAGGTGTTAAGAATTTGAGAACCAAGATCAAGGAGAGAGAGAAAGGATAAAAGCAAGAGACCTAAATACCAAATCACCACATGGAATGTACAAGTTCTAACATACAAGGTGAAAATAAAATCATGGGGTAGTTGCTAAGAGATGGAGTAGGTAGATCCACTTTTAAGCTTTGTCACCAAGTTTATAAAACAAACTTTGACAGTCATAAAAAAGGACACGGGTATTTTCTGCATGATTTTACTGATGGTAAGGCTCTACTTTGCATAAAAATGTTGAAAGAAAGCAACATTTGATCGTTGGCAAGTGGCATGCAGAGATGGAGAAACTTGAGAATACATATACCATACTAGCAACACTCTCCTTTTTGAGAAGTGATTTTTAGAAGTGCCCTTAAGATAACAGTCCAATAAGTCACATTTTTATTAGTATTTGATATGTATTTTTGTGTAAATACAACATATGTATGCAAATACATATGTATGTAAATACGATAAAAATTTGGCTATGTCTAGTATCGGTAACATTACTCCATTTATGAGGCAGCACTGTCATGATGTAATGACTTTCTAAAGGACTCACCTCAACACAGCAATGAAATTCCAAAAGGGTATAGAGGAGTCATTCCACCTGCGAACATCCTGCCCTGGATCCTCCACAGTTCATGTCTAATTCATGTCTTCTGCAAACACAATATACATCCATTCTATACTCCATAGCTCCCAACATCCTCACGTATTCCAACAGCAACTCAACAGCAACTCACAGGTCCAAACTCTCAGCTAAATCAGACATAACTAGACCTAAAACATGATTCATCCTGAGGCAAATTCTGTCTAGCTAGGATGTTTTAAATCAAAGTGTTAAGGTTAAGTGCTTCTCAAACACAGTGGAAGGGCATACATCAAAAAAGAAATGGACAACAGGACCCACGTAAATTCACACAGGGAAAGCAACATTAGACCCTAAACTCTCTATACCAGTTCTCTGCATGTGTTCTCTATTGGACACACAGTGGTGGTTGACACCACAAAGCCTTTGGCAACCCTGCTTCTTTGGCTTTGTAAGTTCATCTATCATATATTTTTCTTCCACAAAGCTCTAAAGCAGAGAGAGACTGCCGAGAGGATGGGTTTTACTCCATCTTCCAGGAAATTGTTCTCCATTTACACCATAGATTGGCTAACTATACTTCCATCAGCATTCTGTCAAATTACCTAAGCACTCTTCTTAGAGGATTCAGACTTTCTCTACAGCACCCTTCTTTCTCCCAATCCTCACCAGCACAAACTCAATATTTTGCTAGTGACAATACTGGGTTTCTGGCCTGCTCTTCCAAATTCTTCTGGTTTTTATCCAGCTTCAAAGCTGCTTCCACATGTTCAACTATTTGCTATAGTGATAGTCTCACTTTTCAATATCAATTTTCTTTTTTAGTCTGTTTTGTGATGCAGTCGCTATACCACAGACTGGGTCAATCATAATCAGTAGAAGTTTTTTTTTTTGTCTCACAGTTCTGGAGACTGGGAAGTCTGAGATTGAGAGACTGCATCTGGGAGGTGCTTCGTGCTATGCCTAAAAAGACAGCAGGACAAACACAAAGTATGATAGAGAGAAGAAAAAAGCTCAAAGAAATTCACCTTTATTTGAGAGACTTTTGAGAGTTAGAAAAGCCTACAAACCATAACAAACAATCTATTCTAAACATGGCAGTTGTAGCTGAACATCTTTGATATTTTCTCCAGTTTCTTACTAATTTAAAACACTTTGTAGTCTGTGAGCTGGGAGTTGTAAACCTTAAAAAGGTTGTATTATCAAACATTTAAAACAAATGTAGAAAAATTCATATGTAAAATCTTAATTAAAAACACATAAGAGGTAGAATACTAATTTATAGGAGCTATTTCCAACAAAGAAATAATCTATAACTAAGTTTCAAACATGATTATGAACATAGATCACCATTTTAAAATATGTCTGGATTGAAAGAATGCCACGGTTTATAAAACTGTAATACTTCTGGTGAGATGATTTTTATGGCTAAGTAAAACAAAAGGTAAGATTTTAAGCAAAAATTTAATATCAATCAAACTGTTTTATTTTATTTATTTTTTTATTTTTTTATTGTAATTAATAAAAGGGTTACATGATATTTGCCAGATAGAAGGTGCATTAATTCACATACATCAATACCCTTTCACATGTCTTGGTACCCATTATCTTCCCCCCCACCCACTACCCACCCCCTATCTTGGTTTTCCCCCCTTCCCTATCAAATTTCAAATAACCAAATACAAATAAATTCAATATATCAGATAACAAAGTGAGATACTGTAACAATATGAGTTACCCAAGGGACAGCAAAGGAGATGAAAGATAACATAGTAGATTAAGGACAACAATCATTCGTTATATGGCTTTTGTTTAATCATTATAATACAAGTGGCTGAGTATTAACATCAAGTGAAAAATCTAGTGGATAGCAGCCTGACATCAGTTCAAGGCCCAGATACTGGCATACATTTACAAAAAGTTAATTAAAATATAATGAATCAATATCAAACCATGTAATCATAATTCAAACTATATTTGCTTCCCTGACTTTTCCAGATATGATGAAGTTTGAATATTCTCCACATAGTCACACTGTTTGAGAGAGCTAATAAGCAAAGCAATATCACTGAAAACTTTTGTGCAAAAGTTTCAAGCCTAATATTAATTTATTTAAAATGTTTGAGAAAGTTTGCATAGAAAATCTTGACAAATTAAAAAAAATATTATTTGGTTTTACCCCAGTTTCTCAAAACTCCTTATATTCGATAGCAGAAGAAATGGAACGGTACAGCATTAACTTATGCACATATCAGCTGTTTCTATCTTAACTAGGAAGCACTGTTTCATCTCTTATCAGACACAAAATGGATTGAAAGTTAATTGGAAAAGTATTTCAGAAGAAAAGTGGTAGAGAAAGGTCTAATAGGTTTTTCAAGATGTAAAGATTCATATTTTTATGTTGGAAAGGATACCAAACCAGAGAAAAGTTTCTAGTTAAGAACACAGTGAATATTTTTAATGTATGAAAAACCTAGCTACAATAGAGCAAAATAATAATAATAGTAATAATAATAAGAATAAATCTACAGTTCCACTATACCTAGCAGGTCATGAAATATTTGTGATAAGCTTGAACAACCACTTTTTCATGAACTTAATAATTTTTTCTTTTCTTTTCTTTCCTGGTTAGTCTTGGGTCTTGAACTCTGGGCCTGGGCGCTGTCCCTGAGCTCTTCATCTCAAGGCTAGTGCTCTACTCCTTGTCTCACCAAATAAAGGTTATACCCTTTATTTTAAAAGCTATGCCTTTTCAAATTAACATTAAAACTTATACCACTTCTGCTTTTCTGGTGGTTAATTGGAGATAAGACTCACAGACTTTCATGCCCAGGCTGGCTTTGAACTACAATACTCAGACCTCAGTCTTCTGAGTGGCTAGGATTACAGGTGTGGGTCACTGGCTCCTGTCTTAATCTTTTTTGCTAAGTACTCACTTTGTTTTCAGATGAGGGACTGCTTTCCCAAGAGCCCTCTTTTTCTATTGATATCATCTCAGAAACCTTCTTCTTTTCAGTCACCATCTGTGGCTGCCTGCCTAGATATTATATATTCTTCCTGACCCCTGGAACTTGATCTGCATATTTTATCATTGTGCATATAGTAGTTGTGTAGTTCTTTTTTTGCCATCATGGGCTTGAGCTCAGGGCCTGGGCACTGTCCTTGGACTTTCTCAAGGCTCAGCACTCTACCACTTGAGCCTCAGCACCACTTCCAGCTTTTTTCTATGTATGTGGTACCAGGGAATTGAACCCTGGTCTTCGTGCATGCTAGGCAAGCACTCTGCCACTAGGCCCCAGTAGTTGTTCTTCTTTATCAATACTGGAAGATTCTGATGACTCAGATACATCGGAGACATTTTTTGTAGCCCCTATAATACAACTATCTGCACTAAGATGTTCTGAATACATCTGAACACACACTCTGAAATCTAAAGAAAGGACATGCATTTTGATTTAATAATCCTGAATTCCAACAACTAGGACCAGTCAGAATTATTCTGGACTGGTATCCTTAAATTCAGTTGTTATGATAAAACAAAACACTGGACTATTTAAAACTATTGTCAAAAATCTCATTCAGTGGGGTAAAAGATAAGTCATCAAGACAAATTGAAATACATATTTCAAGACCATGAAAAGGAGACTAATCTGAAATGGAAAGACTTAGAAAAAATCATATTAAGTGAAGTAAGCCAGACTCAAAGGCACTTAGGCTCAATGGTTTCCCTCATTCGTCATAATCAGTAGAAACCTTGGGCTCTACTAGCAGAGATTTGCAATAGAGCAAAATCTTGATACATAAGGACATATAATGTGAAGCTAATTGAAAGGACCTCCAGGATAGTGAAACAAAAGCCATATAATGAATGATTGTTGTCCTTAATGTACTATGTTGTCTCTCATCTCCTTTGCTGTCCCTTGGTTATCTCATATTGGTATAGTATCTCACTTTGTTATCTGATATATTGAATTTATTTGTATTTGAATATTTGAAATTTGATAGGGAAGGGGGGAAAACCAAGACGGATGGGGGGTGTGGGGGGGAGGGAAACGGGTACCAAGACATGTGAAAGGGTATCAGTGTATGTGAATGAATGCACCTTCTATCTGGCAAATATCATGTAACCCTTTTACTAATTACAATAAAAAAAAACAATGCAGCCTTTAAAGATGCTACTAAAGTGTGAAACCATGATATAACAAGCCAAAAAGCTTTCTTTCTTTAGTTTCTATCTGTATGATTTTCTTCTCAACATCTAAACATTTTCTGAATATATAAATAGAACTTTTTAAAGTAGAGGCAAATTCATAGCAGATGTTAGCACTGGATGAATACAATAGGTTTGAGTAAAAACCAGAGTGCTCCGTATTTTAGGACATCTGCACATCTTCCATCTCAGCTTCTTCTGAACATGCTTGGATCATGCTGTGACCCTTACATGGCTTTTCTAAGACAGTCAGAATTAGAGGCTTCTGGAACCTGATGTATTCAATGAGTGTGTGTGTGTGTGTGTGTGTGTGTGTGTGTCAGGGAGGACGGGGCAAGGGACAATACTGGGACTTGAACTCAGGGCCTAAATGCTGAACCTTAGCTTTTTCACTCAAAGCTGACACTCTACACTTGAGCCAGAGCTGCACTTTTGGCTTTTTATGGTTAATTGGAAATACGATTCCCATGGTCTTTGAAGCTTGGGCTGGCTTTAAACTGCAAATATATTAGGCTCCAGAGTAGCTAAAATTTCAGGTATGAGACACTGGTGCCCAGCCGCAGTGAAATTTTTATATAAGAAAATGTAAACCATTAACATATAAGCAGATATAAAGAATTTGTGTTGTTAGAGATTTCTTCTATGATTTAGCTGGTATTAGTTCAAATCATTCTTGTCATATCTAAATTAGTCAGCACATATTTTCCTGTCCATAACCAAGTTCCCAGTTCCATTAATCTTTCTAACAAGGTTTGAGACTATATAGGACAGAGCCCCTGCTGCCTAATCAATAAGGTGTCAGGGAGAAAACTAGACTCCCAATTGAAGTTTACAATAAACCAGCATGAAGTGGAATCTCTGGAAGAATCACTTGAGTTTGGGACTATGTTGAGCCCAAAGCCTCAGTAAGCCACAGAAAGAAGACTTGTGGGGGAATTGACAAAAAATAACTTCACTTAGGGCACAAAGAAGAGATCATTACTGGAACTCTGATGACACAGTAACTTCCAGAGATCTAGAACACTCTCTGAACCATCACTGTTTCCTCCACTGCTCATCACTGTGGCATACGCTGTATCCCTGACACTATCAATATATGCTTGCATGTGCCCATCTTCATCTGAACAAAGCAGGTGAATGAAGGGTATTAACTATGGTGCACGTGGACGGCACACTGGTAAGGCATCTAATGGAATTAGGTGGGTTATTCACATTGCTCATTGAGGATCAATATTTCCACTGCAAACAACAAGCAAACTTGACTAAAATATAAAATGACTTACGTCTGGAAAGCACTGGGGAGATTCCAAGGTGTTAAGAATTTGAGAACCAAGATCAAGGAGAGAGAGAAAGGATAAAAGCAAGAGACCTAAATACCAAATCACCACATGGAATGTACAAGTTCTAACATACAAGGTGAAAATAAAATCATGGGGTAGTTGCTAAGAGATGGAGTAGGTAGATCCACTTTTAAGCTTTGTCACCAAGTTTATAAAACAAACTTTGACAGTCATAAAAGAGGACACGGGTATTTTCTGCATGATTTTACTGATGGTAAGGCTCTACTTTGCATAAAAATGTTGAAAGAAAGCAACATTTGATCGTTGGCAAGTGGCATGCAGAGATGGAGAAACTTGAGAATACATATACCATACTAGCAACACTCTCCTTTTTGAGAAGTGATTTTTAGAAGTGCCCTTAAGATAACAGTCCAATAAGTCACATTTTTATTAGTATTTGATATGTATTTTTGTGTAAATACAACATATGTATGCAAATACATATGTATGTAAATACGATAAAAATTTGGCTATGTCTAGTATCGGTAACATTACTCCATTTATGAGGCAGCACTGTCATGATGTAATGACTTTCTAAAGGACTCACCTCAACACAGCAATGAAATTCCAAAAGGGTATAGAGGAGTCATTCCACCTGCGAACATCCTGCCCTGGATCCTCCACAGTTCATGTCTAATTCATGTCTTCTGCAAACACAATATACATCCATTCTATACTCCATAGCTCCCAACATCCTCACGTATTCCAACAGCAACTCAACAGCAACTCACAGGTCCAAACTCTCAGCTAAATCAGACATAACTAGACCTAAAACATGATTCATCCTGAGGCAAATTCTGTCTAGCTAGGATGTTTTAAATCAAAGTGTTAAGGTTAAGTGCTTCTCAAACACAGTGGAAGGGCATACATCAAAAAAGAAATGGACAACAGGACCCACGTAAATTCACACAGGGAAAGCAACATTAGACCCTAAACTCTCTATACCAGTTCTCTGCATGTGTTCTCTATTGGACACACAGTGGTGGTTGACACCACAAAGCCTTTGGCAACCCTGCTTCTTTGGCTTTGTAAGTTCATCTATCATATATTTTTCTTCCACAAAGCTCTAAAGCAGAGAGAGACTGCCGAGAGGATGGGTTTTACTCCATCTTCCAGGAAATTGTTCTCCATTTACACCATAGATTGGCTAACTATACTTCCATCAGCATTCTGTCAAATTACCTAAGCACTCTTCTTAGAGGATTCAGACTTTCTCTACAGCACCCTTCTTTCTCCCAATCCTCACCAGCACAAACTCAATATTTTGCTAGTGACAATACTGGGTTTCTGGCCTGCTCTTCCAAATTCTTCTGGTTTTTATCCAGCTTCAAAGCTGCTTCCACATGTTCAACTATTTGCTATAGTGATAGTCTCACTTTTCAATATCAATTTTCTTTTTTAGTCTGTTTTGTGATGCAGTCGCTATACCACAGACTGGGTCAATCATAATCAGTAGAAGTTTTTTTTTTTTTGTCTCACAGTTCTGGAGACTGGGAAGTCTGAGATTGAGAGACTGCATCTGGGAGGTGCTTCGTGCTATGTCTAAAAAGACAGCAGGACAAACACAAAGTATGATAGAGAGAAGAAAAAAGCTCAAAGAAATTCACCTTTTTTTGAGAGACTTTTGAGAGTTAGAAAAGCCTACAAACCATAACAAACAATCTATTCTAAACATGGCAGTTGTAGCTGAACATCTTTGATATTTTCTCCAGTTTCTTACTAATTTAAAACACTTTGTAGTCTGTGAGCTGGGAGTTGTAAACCTTAAAAAGGTTGTATTATCAAACATTTAAAACAAATGTAGAAAAATTCATATGTAAAATCTTAATTAAAAACACATAAGAGGTAGAATACTAATTTATAGGAGCTATTTCCAACAAAGAAATAATCTATAACTAAGTTTCAAACATGATTATGAACATAGATCACCATTTTAAAATATGTCTGGATTGAAAGAATGCCACGGTTTATAAAACTGTAATACTTCTGGTGAGATGATTTTTATGGCTAAGTAAAACAAAAGGTAAGATTTTAAGCAAAAATTTAATATCAATCAAACTGTTTTATTTTATTTATTTTTTTATTTTTTTATTGTAATTAATAAAAGGGTTACATGATATTTGCCAGATAGAAGGTGCATTAATTCACATCCATCAATACCCTTTCACATGTCTTGGTACCCATTATCTTCCCACCCCCTATCTTGGTTTTCCCCCCTTCCCTATCAAATTTCAAATAACCAAATACAAATAAATTCAATATATCAGATAACAAAGTGAGATACTGTAACAATATGAGTTACCCAAGGGACAGCAAAGGAGATGAAAGGTAACATAGTAGATTAAGGACAACAATCATTCGTTATATGGCTTTTGTTTAATCATTATAATATTTATCATCTAAGCAGAAGTGCATCTTGTGTATTGGAAACGGCAGCATCAAATTGTTGAATTATTTCTTTTTTTTAAATTTTTTTTTAAATTTTTTTATTGTAATTAGTAAAAGGGTTACATGATATTTGCCAGATAGAAGGTGCATTAATTCACATACATTGATACCCTGTCACATGTCTTGGTACCCGTTTTCCTCCCCCCCAAACCCCCCATCCGTCTTGGTTTTCCCCCCTTCCCTATCAAATTTCAAATATCCAAATACAAATAAATTCGATATATCAGATAACAAAGTGAGATACTATACCAATATGAGATAACCAAGGGACAGCAAAGGAGATGAGAGACAACACAGTACATTATATGGCTTTTGTTTCACAATCACATGATTGTCTCAATAGATGCGGAAAAGGCATTTGACAAGATCCAACACCCCTTTATGTTAAAAGCTCTGGAGAAACTAAGAATCCATGGAACATTCCTCAATGTAATAAAGGCTGTGTATGAGAAACCCACAGCTAGTATTACACTTAATGGTGAAAATCTAAAGCCATTCCCTCTTAAATCAGGAACGAGACAAGGATGCCCACTCTCTCCACTCCTCTTGAACATAGTACTAGAATTCCTAGCCAGTGCAATAAGGCAAGAAGCAAGCATAAAGGGGATCCAAGTAGGGAAAGAGGAAATAAAATTATCCCTCTTGGCAGATGACATGATTCTGTATTTAAAGAATCCTATAGACTCTACTCCCAAGATCCTAGAGCTGATCCAAAACTTTGGAAGTGTAGCAGGCTATAAAATCAACCCTCAAAAAGCAACTGCCTTCCTTTATGCCAACAGTGAGAGGAACGAGGCAATAATCAGGAAAGCAACTCCTTTCACAATAGCCTCAAAGAAAATAAAGTACCTAGGAATTAGCTTAACTAAGAATGTAAAGGACCTTTTGGACGAAAACTTTAAAACCCTAAAAAAGGAAATTAAAGCAGAACTAAGGAAATGGAAAAACCTCCCATGCTCCTGGATTGGAAGAATCAACATTGTGAAAATGACAATCTTGCCAAGAGCTATCTACAAATTCAATACAATACCCATCAACATCCCAATGTCATTCTTTGAAGAAATGGAATTATTTCTTAACGCTGCCTCTAACTTCCTTTACGTAGCAGCAATAGATTTTGTTTTGATCTTGATTTTTTTAGTGATTCAGTCCATATAGAGAATTAATAATTAATCTGGTCCTAATATCAATAGCCTGTGAAATACTAAATTAACTGACATTCCAGATTATTAATTACTGTTTTCCAAGTTAGCATTGATCTTTTCATGGTTGGCTATGGCGCACATTAGATATCTATAAGCAGCTCCAACAGCAACTGGGACATTGTAGGGTGCTCAATAATGTTTTATTGTTTTTGGTCGTGGGACCTGAACTCTGGGTCTCGGCATTGGCCCTGAGCTCTTCAGCCCATAGCTACCACCCTACATCTTGAGCCACAGCACCACTTCCTGCTCAATGAATTTTTGTTATTATTTTAGGAACCAGAATTGGCCACCACACAATAGAAAAATTATTGCTCACAAACATCACATTAATATATAAAAGAGAATGGCTATTAATATCTTTGAAATACATTGTGAAAATATGGCAAGAAAATAAAAAGGTAGCTTGTTAATGATAATCACACTGATAAGACATATTATTCCTTGTACATTCTACATATGTTCATTCAGCAGGTTTCTCATGTTGAGTACAACAGACTACATAAAGGTAAAGCAAAAAGTAATTCTTGTCCTATAGGATTTAGTCTAGAAAGAGAAATAGAAATCTTATTATACAGGTGAAATTTGTTTTTGTAGAGCTCATTGTGAGACCACCAGTAAAAATGCCTACTTAGTATGAGGATAACTATGTACATGTTAAGACTTGAAGGAAGAGTATAAGGGTAGGGCAATAATCTCTGCCATGAAAGAAGAACCCCATACTTGGAGTTTGCAGTACATACAGAAATCTACATAATAGTTCAAGGTAGCTTTCAGGAAGGAGAAACTACCAGAATAAATGAAGCTCATACCACTGAGAAAATCTGAAAAAGTTCTCAGTAAATTTGTGAGACCTACATACATACACAGTTACTTATTTGAAATGTAAATATAATTGAGCGTGCTATATTGATTTTTAAATCCGTATTCCCAGTGATCACATAAGTCCTGAGTAGAAAGTATATCAGAAGAAAAATCACAATTGCAAACATGAGAAAGGGTAGTAATGTTTGTGAAGTAATATATCTTCTATCTGGCAAATATAATATAACCCTTCTATTAATGACAATAAAAATACCTTAAAAAAGAAAATTTACATTTTCAGGCAGTATTTGTGGAGCATTATATTTCTGCTTTTGTTAGCTCCAATTTCTACAGGCAGATCTACATATGAACATTCCTGGACAGTCTTCACTTTAAAATGTTGATTCAGTACCCAAGTAATTTTAACTCCCTTAGTCCATAGGCTATGGGAGTGAAATCACAATTTCAACAAGTGCTGGAGGCCTAGGATGTATAGGTATAGGTACCAGAATACACCTAGACAGCTTTATCATATCCATGTTCCTCCATAATGCCTAATATTCTCTGTGTGATCCATTCTTATACTAGAACTGTTACTCTTCAAAAACCTCAAGGTGTTCAAGGAAGAATTGAGCTTCTTTCCCAAAAGAAATGCCAGTTCCTTAATAGCAGGGTATATACCTCAGATTATATCTTAACCTTTCACCATTACAATTGTAATTATAATTAACTTTTGTTGAGTTTTTGTTGAAGGCCCTGTTAAAAAGAGACTTAAATAAATTAGAGATCTAATTAAATTCGACAGTTCAGTAACTATTTTTTAAATGCTTTCCTCTCCCACATTTTTTACATTTTAAATATATTTTTTCTAATTAATAGAAGGGTTACATTATATTCACCAGATAGAAGGTGAATTACTTCACATACATTGATACCCTTTCTCATGTCTTGTTCCCCATTTCCCTCCCTCCATCCTCGCCACTCATCTTGTTTTCCCCCCTTCCCTATCCTATTTCAAATAACCAAATAAACATATACAATATATCAGATACAAGGTAAAATACCGTTACAATATGAGGTAACCAACTCTCCCACAATTTTTTGGCCAGTCCTGGCTTAAGCTCAGGGCCTGAGGACTGTCCCTGGACTTTCTCAAGGCTAGAACTCTTCCACTTGAGCCTCAGCACCACTCCTGACTTTTAACTATATGGTACCAAGGAATCGAACCCGGGTCTTCATGTATGCTAGTCAAGCACTCTACCACTACGCCAAACTCCCAGTCCACTCCCACAATTTTTATAGTTAATTTTCAACATAGCATCTAGTGAGTATCACCAATACATTTGTTCACCCTGTGTCACACCATTTCAGTGCCCCTCTCCCTCCCCCAAATAGATAACATATATACCAGACAAAAGGTACAGAAATCACAAGTGGTGGCAAAGGAGAAAACAGACAAACATCAAAAAGACAAAAGGCAAAAATCAAAAGGCAAACAGCAAAAACCAAAGTCTTATCTCCATTTCTTGTAGTTCATTTCAATAAATAGTATTTCTGGATGATCATATGCACATAGCTATTGAGTTTTTTGATCTAGAATGTGCCTATAATTCTCCAAGTAAAAACATTGGAAAGTATAAGACAAAAATTCACTAGGATATGATAAAGTATACAGGACTGTGAACACTCACACAGTAAGACCAGAGGAGGATATTCTTATTCTTCTCTTCCAAAATCTCACTATATAATAAGCACTGGTATTTCTTGGCATGGTGGCTTTGAAGGCTCCTGGGCATCACCTCATTTCTATATACTTTAAAGCCAAATCAACTCTCATCTCACCTTACCCTCTCTCCTGTATTTCTAAAGTAGCTGCACAAATGGGGGTTTAAAGTGTTAAAACTATGACTGGAATTAAGAAAAGCAAACTAATGTGTGTGTCCAGTCTTAGAGATCAAGAACATGCACAAGCATTGACTTGACTCATTTAAATCTTGATGTTTTCAAGCAGTTCCTATGATGCTCTGAGTGTCTATTAATACCGAGTACCTGCTCTGCCTCATTCAGCCTTCACATTACTACCTCCATTTCTTTTCCAGTTAGTTTACCAGATCAATATAAAGTTAAAAATGCTGATGGAACTATTTGAAATGGAAGACTAGGAGACTTAAGGGGGATTATGTAGGCTCTCAGAAATGATTTGAAGACTTAGATCTCTATTGGCTTTAGAAAGATTTTTAAAATTGACATTCTGGCACATTGCTTCAAGGACATAACAACTTCGAAGTACAACAACCGAAATGATAATGCTAAAAAGAAAATATCTACTCTAGGACAGCAAAAGGCTTAAGGTAATTTGTTCCAGTAATAAGTTTTAAAAACTGTACTCTCCATGATTTGGAGATACAAATGAAACTTTATTATAGAATATGGCATTCATTCTTTGCTCTGATGGGAATACTGGTCCTAGAAAGAAAAAATACAATATTGTTATAAATTTTAAAACGTTAAAAGTAATACAATGGCAAGCCCTCAAATCTGTCCACTAAGAATAAAACTATTGATTGTACACTTACTAAATTTAATCTGAAAAGCCTCAGAAATGTTGAATTTCTCCTTTTAGGCTAAAAACACTTTTTCCCTTATTTGGACATTATGTTATTTAAAATGCAGTAATTTAAACAAGAGAAACACAACCCAAATTTACTTTACGTAAAGAAAAAAGTTTACAGCTCATGTCCTGGAACGACAGTAGGTTGGGATATGATTTCCCCAAAGGTCAATAATGTCTCACAGTTTTGACAGTTTTCTCATTATCTTGCATTTCTCCTCCTTGTTCTATTTATTCTTTGGAACCCTCTACTACACCATCCTAACAAGCTTCTAACACCAATTCCCTTTGAAATAAAGACAACTGCCTCCCAAAAGTTTGATGAGAGACTCTGGAAGTTAACTTGTTGCCCCCGATAAGGCAATAAGTCAAACTCAATCATTTTGATCAAATTTTTTATTCATATTCCTGTACCATTACATCAATGTGTGGTACTAGTTTTAAGTCCTGGACCATTAGGGATATTGTTTTTTCTATCTAAACATTTACCCATATCAATAAATTCTAATCTGCTTTGGTTGTTTTTGACAGACACAAATAAAATGACTTTCAAAATTATATTAATACTTGATTTGTAAAATGTAGTATATTATCCATCATAAAACGGTACTCTACATAATCAACAGTTAACTAAAATATGGCCAGGCACATGCTCATGCCAAAAATCCTAGCTACCCAAGAAGCTCACATATGAGGACAGGAGCTCAAAGCTAGCACGGGCAGGAAAACCCAGGAAATTCTTATCTCCAATTTGCCACCAAGAAATCAAAGGCAGAGCTGTTATACAAGTGGCTGAGTATTAACATCAAGTGAAAAATCTAGTGGATAGCAGCCTGACATCAGTTCAAGGCCCAGATACTGGCATACATTTACAAAAAGTTAATTAAAATATAATGAATCAATATCAAACCATGTAATCATAATTCAAACTATATTTGCTTCCCTGACTTTTCCAGATATGATGAAGTTTGAATATTCTCCACATAGTCACACTGTTTGAGAGAGCTAATAAGCAAAGCAATATCACTGAAAACTTTTGTGCAAAAGTTTCAAGCCTAATATTAATTTATTTAAAATGTTTGAGAAAGTTTGCATAGAAAATCTTGACAAATTAAAAAAAATATTATTTGGTTTTACCCCAGTTTCTCAAAACTCCTTATATTCGATAGCAGAAGAAATGGAACGGTACAGCATTAACTTATGCACATATCAGCTGTTTCTATCTTAACTAGGAAGCACTGTTTCATCTCTTATCAGACACAAAATGGATTGAAAGTTAATTGGAAAAGTATTTCAGAAGAAAAGTGGTAGAGAAAGGTCTAATAGGTTTTTCAAGATGTAAAGATTCATATTTTTATGTTGGAAAGGATACCAAACCAGAGAAAAGTTTCTAGTTAAGAACACAGTGAATATTTTTAATGTATGAAAAACCTAGCTACAATAGAGCAAAATAATAGTAATAATAATAGTAATAATAATAATAAGAATAAGAATAATAATAAATCTACAGTTCCACTATACCTAGCAGGTCATGAAATATTTGTGATAAGCTTGAACAACCACTTTTTCATGAACTTAATAATTTTTTCTTTTCTTTTCTGGTTAGTCTTGGGTCTTGAACTCTGGGCCTGGGCGCTGTCCCTGAGCTCTTCATCTCAAGGCTAGTGCTCTACTCCTTGTCTCACCAAATAAAGGTTATACCCTTTATTTTAAAAGCTATGCCTTTTCAAATTAACATTAAAACTTATACCACTTCTGCTTTTCTGGTGGTTAATTGGAGATAAGACTCACAGACTTTCATGCCCAGGCTGGCTTTGAACTACAATACTCAGACCTCAGTCTTCTGAGTGGCTAGGATTACAGGTGTGGGTCACTGGCTCCTGTCTTAATCTTTTTTGCTAAGTACTCACTTTGTTTTCAGATGAGGGACTGCTTTCCCAAGAGCCCTCTTTTTCTATTGATATCATCTCAGAAACCTTCTTCTTTTCAGTCACCATCTGTGGCTGCCTGCCTAGATATTATATATTCTTCCTGACCCCTGGAACTTGATCTGCATATTTTATCATTGTGCATATAGTAGTTGTGTAGTTCTTTGTTTTGCCATCATGGGCTTGAGCTCAGGGCCTGGGCACTGTCCTTGGACTTTCTCAAGGCTCAGCACTCTACCACTTGAGCCTCAGCACCACTTCCAGCTTTTTTCTATGTATGTGGTACCAGGGAATTGAACCCTGGTCTTCGTGCATGCTAGGCAAGCACTCTGCCACTAGGCCCCAGTAGTTGTTCTTCTTTATCAATACTGGAAGATTCTGATGACTCAGATACATCTGAGACATTTTTTGTAGCCCCTATAATACAACTATCTGCACTAAGATGTTCTGAATACATCTGAACACACACTCTGAAATCTAAAGAAAGGACATGCATTTTGATTTAATAATCCTGAATTCCAACAACTAGGACCAGTCAGAATTATTCTGGACTGGTATCCTTAAATTCAGTTGTTATGATAAAACAAAACACTGGACTATTTAAAACTATTGTCAAAAATCTCATTCAGTGGGGTAAAAGATAAGTCATCAAGACAAATTGAAATACATATTTCAAGACCATGAAAAGGAGACTAATCTGAAATGGAAAGACTTAGAAAAAATCATATTAAGTGAAGTAAGCCAGACTCAAAGGAACTTAGGCTCAATGGTTTCCCTCATTCGTCATAATCAGTAGAAACCTTGGGCTCTACTAGCAGAGATTTGCAATAGAGCAAAATCTTGATACATAAGGACATATAATGTGAAGCTAATTGAAAGGACCTCCAGGATAGTGAAACAAAAGCCATATAATGAATGATCGTTGTCCTTAATGTACTATGTTGTCTCTCATCTCCTTTGCTGTCCCTTGGTTATCTCATATTGGTATAGTATCTCATTTGTTATCTGATATATTGAATTTATTTGTATTTGAATATTTGAAATTTGATAGGGAAGGGGGGAAAACCAAGACGGATGGGGGGTGTGGGGGGGAGGGAAACGGGTACCAAGACATGTGAAAGGGTATCAGTGTATGTGAATGAATGCACCTTCTATCTGGCAAATATCATGTAACCCTTTTACTAATTACAATAAAAAAAACAATTCAGCCTTTAAAGATGCTACTAAAGTGTGAAACCATGATATAACAAGCCAAAAAGCTTTCTTTCTTTAGTTTCTATCTGTATGATTTTCTTCTCAACATCTAAACATTTTCTGAATATATAAATAGAACTTTTTAAAGTAGAGGCAAATTCATAGCAGATGTTAGCACTGGATGAATACAATAGGTTTGAGTAAAAACCAGAATGCTCCGTATTTTAGAACATCTGCACATCTTCCATCTCAGCTTCTTCTGAACATGCTTGGATCATGCTGTGACCCTTACATGGCTTTTCTAAGACAGTCAGAATTAGAGGCTTCTGGAACCTGATGTATTCAATGAGTGTGTGTGTGTGTGTGTGTGTGTGTGTGTGTGTGTGTGTGTGTGGCAGGGAGGACGGGGCAAGGGACAATACTGGGACTTGAACTCAGGGCCTAAATGCTGAACCTTAGATTTTTCACTCAAAGCTGACACTCTACACTTGAGCCAGAGCTGCACTTTTGGCTTTTTATGGTTAATTGGAAATACGATTCCCATGGTCTTTGAAGCTTGGGCTGGCTTTAAACTGCAAATATATTAGGCTCCAGAGTAGCTAAAATTTCAGGTATGAGACACTGGTGCCCAGCCGCAGTGAAATTTTTATATAAGAAAATGTAAACCACTAACATATAAGCAGATATAAAGAATTTGTGTTGTTAGAGATTTCTTCTATCATTTAGCTGGTATTAGTTCAAATCATTCTTGTCATATCTAAATTAGTCAGCACATATTTTCCTGTCCATAACCAAGTTCCCAGTTCCATTAATCTTTCTAACAAGGTTTGAGACTATATAGGACAGAGCCCCTGCTGCCTAATCAATAAGGTGTCAGGGAGAAAACTAGACTCCCAATTGAAGTTTACAATAAACCAGCATGAAGTGGAGTCTCTGGAAGAATCACTTGAGTTTGGGACTCTGTTGAGCCCAAAGCCTCAGTAAGCCACAGAAAGAAGACTTGTGGGGGAATTGACAAAAATTAACTTCACTTAGGGCACAAAGAAGAGATCATTACTGGAACTCTGATGGCACAGTAACTTCCAGAGATCTAGAACACTCTCTGAACCATCACTGTTTCCTCCACTGCTCATCACTGTGGCATACGCTGTATCCCTGACACTATCAATATATGCTTGCATGTGCCCATCTTCATCTGAACAAAGCAGGTGAATGAAGGGTATTAACTATGGTGCACGTGGACGGCACACTGGTAAGGCATCTAATGGAATTAGGTGGGTTATTCACATTGCTCATTGAGGATCAATATTTCCACTGCAAACAACAAGCAAACTTGACTAAAATATAAAATGACTTACGTCTGGAAAGCACTGGGGAGATTCCAAGGTGTTAAGAATTTGAGAACCAAGATCAAGGAGAGAGAGAAAGGATAAAAGCAAGAGACCTAAATACCAAATCACCACATGGAATGTACAAGTTCTAACATACAAGGTGAAAATAAAATCATGGGGTAGTTGCTAAGAGATGGAGTAGGTAGATCCACTTTTAAGCTTTGTCACCAAGTTTATAAAACAAACTTTGACAGTCATAAAAGAGGACACGGGTATTTTCTGCATGATTTTACTGATGGTAAGGCTCTACTTTGCATAAAAATGTTGAAAGAAAGCAACATTTGATCGTTGGCAAGTGGCATGCAGAGATGGAGAAACTTGAGAATACATATACCATACTAGCAACACTCTCCTTTTTGAGAAGTGATTTTTAGAAGTGCCCTTAAGATAACATTCCAATAAGTCACATTTTTATTAGTATTTGATATGTATTTTTGTGTAAATACAACATATGTATGCAAATACATATGTATGTAAATACGATAAAAATTTGGCTATATCTAGTATCGGTAACATTACTCCATTTATGAGGCAGCACTGTCATGATGTAATGACTTTCTAAAGGACTCACCTCAACACAGCAATGAAATTCCAAAAGGGTATAGAGGAGTCATTCCACCTGCGAACATCCTGCCCTGGATCCTCCACAGTTCATGTCTAATTCATGTCTTCTGCAAACACAATATACATCCATTCTATACTCCATAGCTCCCAACATCCTCACGTATTCCAACAGCAACTCAACAGCAACTCACAGGTCCAAACTCTCAGCTAAATCAGACATAACTAGACCTAAAACATGATTCATCCTGAGGCAAATTCTGTCTAGCTAGGATGTTTTAAATCAAAGTGTTAAGGTTAAGTGCTTCTCAAACACAGTGGAAGGGCATACATCAAAAAAGAAATGGACAACAGGACCCACGTAAATTCACACAGGGAAAGCAACATTAGACCCTAAACTCTCTATACCAGTTCTCTGCATGTGTTCTCTATTGGACACACAGTGGTGGTTGACACCACAAAGCCTTTGGCAACCCTGCTTCTTTGGCTTTGTAAGTTCATCTATCATATATTTTTCTTCCACAAAGCTCTAAAGCAGAGAGAGACTGCCGAGAGGATGGGTTTTACTCCATCTTCCAGGAAATTGTTCTCCATTTACACCATAGATTGGCTAACTATACTTCCATCAGCATTCTGTCAAATTACCTAAGCACTCTTCTTAGAGGATTCAGACTTTCTCTACAGCACCCTTCTTTCTCCCAATCCTCACCAGCACAAACTCAATATTTTGCTAGTGACAATACTGGGTTTCTGGCCTGCTCTTCCAAATTCTTCTGGTTTTTATCCAGCTTCAAAGCTGCTTCCACATGTTCAACTATTTGCTATAGTGATAGTCTCACTTTTCAATATCAATTTTCTTTTTTAGTCTGTTTTGTGATGCAGTCGCTATACCACAGACTGGGTCAATCATAATCAGTAGAAGTTTTTTTTTTTGTCTCACAGTTCTGGAGACTGGGAAGTCTGAGATTGAGAGACTGCATCTGGGAGGTGCTTCGTGCTATGTCTAAAAAGACAGCAGGACAAACACAAAGTATGATAGAGAGAAGAAAAAAGCTCAAAGAAATTCACCTTTTTTTGAGAGACTTTTGAGAGTTAGAAAAGCCTACAAACCATAACAAACAATCTATTCTAAACATGGCAGTTGTAGCTGAACATCTTTGATATTTTCTCCAGTTTCTTACTAATTTAAAACACTTTGTAGTCTGTGAGCTGGGAGTTGTAAACCTTAAAAAGGTTGTATTATCAAACATTTAAAACAAATGTAGAAAAATTCATATGTAAAATCTTAATTAAAAACACATAAGAGGTAGAATACTAATTTATAGGAGCTATTTCCAACAAAGAAATAATCTATAACTAAGTTTCAAACATGATTATGAACATAGATCACCATTTTAAAATATGTCTGGATTGAAAGAATGCCACGGTTTATAAAACTGTAATACTTCTGGTGAGATGATTTTTATGGCTAAGTAAAACAAAAGGTAAGATTTTAAGCAAAAATTTAATATCAATCAAACTGTTTTATTTTATTTATTTTTTTATTTTTTTATTGTAATTAATAAAAGGGTTACATGATATTTGCCAGATAGAAGGTGCATTAATTCACATACATCAATACCCTTTCACATGTCTTGGTACCCATTATCTTCCCCCCCCCCCACCACCCACCCCCTATCTTGGTTTTCCCCCCTTCCCTATCAAATTTCAAATAACCAAATACAAATAAATTCAATATATCAGATAACAAAGTGAGATACTGTAACAATATGAGTTACCCAAGGGACAGCAAAGGAGATGAAAGATAACATAGTAGATTAAGGACAACAATCATTCGTTATATGGCTTTTGTTTAATCATTATAATACAAGTGGCTGAGTATTAACATCAAGTGAAAAATCTAGTGGATAGCAGCCTGACATCAGTTCAAGGCCCAGATACTGGCATACATTTACAAAAAGTTAATTAAAATATAATGAATCAATATCAAACCATGTAATCATAATTCAAACTATATTTGCTTCCCTGACTTTTCCAGATATGATGAAGTTTGAATATTCTCCACATAGTCACACTGTTTGAGAGAGCTAATAAGCAAAGCAATATCACTGAAAACTTTTGTGCAAAAGTTTCAAGCCTAATATTAATTTATTTAAAATGTTTGAGAAAGTTTGCATAGAAAATCTTGACAAATTAAAAAAAATATTATTTGGTTTTACCCCAGTTTCTCAAAACTCCTTATATTCGATAGCAGAAGAAATGGAACGGTACAGCATTAACTTATGCACATATCAGCTGTTTCTATCTTAACTAGGAAGCACTGTTTCATCTCTTATCAGACACAAAATGGATTGAAAGTTAATTGGAAAAGTATTTCAGAAGAAAAGTGGTAGAGAAAGGTCTAATAGGTTTTTCAAGATGTAAAGATTCATATTTTTATGTTGGAAAGGATACCAAACCAGAGAAAAGTTTCTAGTTAAGAACACAGTGAATATTTTTAATGTATGAAAAACCTAGCTACAATAGAGCAAAATAATAATAATAGTAATAATAATAATAATAATAATAAATCTACAGTTCCACTATACCTAGCAGGTCATGAAATATTTGTGATAAGCTTGAACAACCACTTTTTCATGAACTTAATAATTTTTTCTTTTCTTTTCTTTTCTGGTTAGTCTTGGGTCTTGAACTCTGGGCCTGGGCGCTGTCCCTGAGCTCTTCATCTCAAGGCTAGTGCTCTACTCCTTGTCTCACCAAATAAAGGTTATACCCTTTATTTTAAAAGCTATGCCTTTTCAAATTAACATTAAAACTTATACCACTTCTGCTTTTCTGGTGGTTAATTGGAGATAAGACTCACAGACTTTCATGCCCAGGCTGGCTTTGAACTACAATACTCAGACCTCAGTCTTCTGAGTGGCTAGGATTACAGGTGTGGGTCACTGGCTCCTGTCTTAATCTTTTTTGCTAAGTACTCACTTTGTTTTCAGATGAGGGACTGCTTTCCCAAGAGCCCTCTTTTTCTATTGATATCATCTCAGAAACCTTCTTCTTTTCAGTCACCATCTGTGGCTGCCTGCCTAGATATTATATATTCTTCCTGACCCCTGGAACTTGATCTGCATATTTTATCATTGTGCATATAGTAGTTGTGTAGTTCTTTGTTTTGCCATCATGGGCTTGAGCTCAGGGCCTGGGCACTGTCCTTGGACTTTCTCAAGGCTCAGCACTCTACCACTTGAGCCTCAGCACCACTTCCAGCTTTTTTCTATGTATGTGGTACCAGGGAATTGAACCCTGGTCTTCGTGCATGCTAGGCAAGCACTCTGCCACTAGGCCCCAGTAGTTGTTCTTCTTTATCAATACTGGAAGATTCTGATGACTCAGATACATCGGAGACATTTTTTGTAGCCCCTATAATACAACTATCTGCACTAAGATGTTCTGAATACATCTGAACACACACTCTGAAATCTAAAGAAAGGACATGCATTTTGATTTAATAATCCTGAATTCCAACAACTAGGACCAGTCAGAATTATTCTGGACTGGTATCCTTAAATTCAGTTGTTATGATAAAACAAAACACTGGACTATTTAAAACTATTGTCAAAAATCTCATTCAGTGGGGTAAAAGATAAGTCATCAAGACAAATTGAAATACATATTTCAAGACCATGAAAAGGAGACTAATCTGAAATGGAAAGACTTAGAAAAAATCATATTAAGTGAAGTAAGCCAGACTCAAAGGAACTTAGGCTCAATGGTTTCCCTCATTCGTCATAATCAGTAGAAACCTTGGGCTCTACTAGCAGAGATTTGCAATAGAGCAAAATCTTGATACATAAGGACATATAATGTGAAGCTAATTGAAAGGACCTCCAGGATAGTGAAACAAAAGCCATATAATGAATGATTGTTGTCCTTAATGTACTATGTTGTCTCTCATCTCCTTTGCTGTCCCTTGGTTATCTCATATTGGTATAGTATCTCACTTTGTTATCTGATATATTGAATTTATTTGTATTTGAATATTTGAAATTTGATAGGGAAGGGGGGAAAACCAAGACGGATGGGGGGTGTGGGGGGGAGGGAAACGGGTACCAAGACATGTGAAAGGGTATCAATGTATGTGAATGAATGCACCTTCTATCTGGCAAATATCATGTAACCCTTTTACTAATTACAATAAAAAAAAAACAATGCAGCCTTTAAAGATGCTACTAAAGTGTGAAACCATGATATAACAAGCCAAAAAGCTTTCTTTCTTTAGTTTCTATCTGTATGATTTTCTTCTCAACATCTAAACATTTTCTGAATATATAAATAGAACTTTTTAAAGTAGAGGCAAATTCATAGCAGATGTTAGCACTGGATGAATACAATAGGTTTGAGTAAAAACCAGAGTGCTCCGTATTTTAGAACATCTGCACATCTTCCATCTCAGCTTCTTCTGAACATGCTTGGATCATGCTGTGACCCTTACATGGCTTTTCTAAGACAGTCAGAATTAGAGGCTTCTGGAACCTGATGTATTCAATGAGTGTGTGTGTGTGTGTGTGTGTGTGTGTGTGTGTGTGTGTGTGTGTGTGTGGCAGGGAGGACGGGGCAAGGGACAATACTGGGACTTGAACTCAGGGCCTAAATGCTGAACCTTAGCTTTTTCACTGAAAGCTGACACTCTACACTTGAGCCAGAGCTGCACTTTTGGCTTTTTATGGTTAATTGGAAATACGATTCCCATGGTCTTTGAAGCTTGGGCTGGCTTTAAACTGCAAATATATTAGGCTCCAGAGTAGCTAAAATTTCAGGTATGAGACACTGGTGCCCAGCCGCAGTGAAATTTTTATATAAGAAAATGTAAACCATTAACATATAAGCAGATATAAAGAATTTGTGTTGTTAGAGATTTCTTCTATCATTTAGCTGGTATTAGTTCAAATCATTCTTGTCATATCTAAATTAGTCAGCACATATTTTCCTGTCCATAACCAAGTTCCCAGTTCCATTAATCTTTCTAACAAGGTTTGAGACTATATAGGACAGAGCCCCTGCTGCCTAATCAATAAGGTGTCAGGGAGAAAACTAGACTCCCAATTGAAGTTTACAATAAACCAGCATGAAGTGGAGTCTCTGGAAGAATCACTTGAGTTTGGGACTCTGTTGAGCCCAAAGCCTCAGTAAGCCACAGAAAGAAGACTTGTGGGGGAATTGACAAAAATTAACTTCACTTAGGGCACAAAGAAGAGATCATTACTGGAACTCTGATGGCACAGTAACTTCCAGAGATCTAGAACACTCTCTGAACCATCACTGTTTCCTCCACTGCTCATCACTGTGGCATACGCTGTATCCCTGACACTATCAATATATGCTTGCATGTGCCCATCTTCATCTGAACAAAGCAGGTGAATGAAGGGTATTAACTATGGTGCACGTGGACGGCACACTGGTAAGGCATCTAATGGAATTAGGTGGGTTATTCACATTGCTCATTGAGGATCAATATTTCCACTGCAAACAACAAGCAAACTTGACTAAAATATAAAATGACTTACGTCTGGAAAGCACTGGGGAGATTCCAAGGTGTTAAGAATTTGAGAACCAAGATCAAGGAGAGAGAGAAAGGATAAAAGCAAGAGACCTAAATACCAAATCACCACATGGAATGTACAAGTTCTAACATACAAGGTGAAAATAAAATCATGGGGTAGTTGCTAAGAGATGGAGTAGGTAGATCCACTTTTAAGCTTTGTCACCAAGTTTATAAAACAAACTTTGACAGTCATAAAAGGGACACGGGTATTTTCTGCATGATTTTACTGATGGTAAGGCTCTACTTTGCATAAAAATGTTGAGAGAAAGCAACATTTGATCGTTGGCAAGTGGCATGCACAGATGGAGAAACTTGAGAATACATATACCATACTAGCAACACTCTCCTTTTTGAGAAGTGATTTTTAGAAGTGCCCTTAAGATAACAGTCCAATAAGTCACATTTTTATTAGTATTTGATATGTATTTTTGTGTAAATACAACATATGTATGCAAATACATATGTATGTAAATACGATAAAAATTTGGCTATATCTAGTATCGGTAACATTACTCCATTTATGAGGCAGCACTGTCATGATGTAATGACTTTCTAAAGGACTCACCTCAACACAGCAATGAAATTCCAAAAGGGTATAGAGGAGTCATTCCACCTGCGAACATCCTGCCCTGGATCCTCCACAGTTCATGTCTAATTCATGTCTTCTGCAAACACAATATACATCCATTCTATACTCCATAGCTCCCAACATCCTCACGTATTCCAACAGCAACTCAACAGCAACTCACAGGTCCAAACTCTCAGCTAAATCAGACATAACTAGACCTAAAACATGATTCATCCTGAGGCAAATTCTGTCTAGCTAGGATGTTTTAAATCAAAGTGTTAAGGTTAAGTGCTTCTCAAACACAGTGGAAGGGCATACATCAAAAAAGAAATGGACAACAGGACCCACGTAAATTCACACAGGGAAAGCAACATTAGACCCTAAACTCTCTATACCAGTTCTCTGCATGTGTTCTCTATTGGACACACAGTGGTGGTTGACACCACAAAGCCTTTGGCAACCCTGCTTCTTTGGCTTTGTAAGTTCATCTATCATATATTTTTCTTCCACAAAGCTCTAAAGCAGAGAGAGACTGCCGAGAGGATGGGTTTTACTCCATCTTCCAGGAAATTGTTCTCCATTTACACCATAGATTGGCTAACTATACTTCCATCAGCATTCTGTCAAATTACCTAAGCACTCTTCTTAGAGGATTCAGACTTTCTCTACAGCACCCTTCTTTCTCCCAATCCTCACCAGCACAAACTCAATATTTTGCTAGTGACAATACTGGGTTTCTGGCCTGCTCTTCCAAATTCTTCTGGTTTTTATCCAGCTTCAAAGCTGCTTCCACATGTTCAACTATTTGCTATAGTGATAGTCTCACTTTTCAATATCAATTTTCTTTTTTAGTCTGTTTTGTGATGCAGTCGCTATACCACAGACTGGGTCAATCATAATCAGTAGAAGTTTTTTTTTTGTCTCACAGTTCTGGAGACTGGGAAGTCTGAGATTGAGAGACTGCATCTGGGAGGTGCTTCGTGCTATGTCTAAAAAGACAGCAGGACAAACACAAAGTATGATAGAGAGAAGAAAAAAGCTCAAAGAAATTCACCTTTATTTGAGAGACTTTTGAGAGTTAGAAAAGCCTACAAACCATAACAAACAATCTATTCTAAACATGGCAGTTGTAGCTGAACATCTTTGATATTTTCTCCAGTTTCTTACTAATTTAAAACACTTTGTAGTCTGTGAGCTGGGAGTTGTAAACCTTAAAAAGGTTGTATTATCAAACATTTAAAACAAATGTAGAAAAATTCATATGTAAAATCTTAATTAAAAACACATAAGAGGTAGAATACTAATTTATAGGAGCTATTTCCAACAAAGAAATAATCTATAACTAAGTTTCAAACATGATTATGAACATAGATCACCATTTTAAAATATGTCTGGATTGAAAGAATGCCACGGTTTATAAAACTGTAATACTTCTGGTGAGATGATTTTTATGGCTAAGTAAAACAAAAGGTAAGATTTTAAGCAAAAATTTAATATCAATCAAACTGTTTTATTTTATTTATTTTTTTATTTTTTATTGTAATTAATAGAAGGGTTACATGATATTTGCCAGATAGAAGGTGCATTAATTCACATCCATCAATACCCTTTCACATGTCTTGGTACCCATTATCTTCCCCCCAACCACCCACCCCCTATCTTGGTTTTCCCCCCTTCCCTATCAAATTTCAAATAACCAAATACAAATAAATTCAATATATCAGATAACAAAGTGAGATACTGTAACAATATGAGTTACCCAAGGGACAGCAAAGGAGATGAAAGATAACATAGTAGATTAAGGACAACAATCATTCGTTATATGGCTTTTGTTTAATCATTATAATACAAGTGGCTGAGTATTAACATCAAGTGAAAAATCTAGTGGATAGCAGCCTGACATCAGTTCAAGGCCCAGATACTGGCATACATTTACAAAAAGTTAATTAAAATATAATGAATCAATATCAAACCATGTAATCATAATTCAAACTATATTTGCTTCCCTGACTTTTCCAGATATGATGAAGTTTGAATATTCTCCACATAGTCACACTGTTTGAGAGAGCTAATAAGCAAAGCAATATCACTGAAAACTTTTGTGCAAAAGTTTCAAGCCTAATATTAATTTATTTAAAATGTTTGAGAAAGTTTGCATAGAAAATCTTGACAAATTAAAAAAAATATTATTTGGTTTTACCCCAGTTTCTCAAAACTCATTACATTCGATAGTAGAAGAAATGGAACGGTACAGCATTAACTTATGCACATATCAGCTGTTTCTATCTTAACTAGGAAGCACTGTTTCATCTCTTATCAGACACAAAATGGATTGAAAGTTAATTGGAAAAGTATTTCAGAAGAAAAGTGGTAGAGAAAGGTCTAATAGGTTTTTCAAGATGTAAAGATTCATATTTTTATGTTGGAAAGGATACCAAACCAGAGAAAAGTTTCTAGTTAAGAACACAGTGAATATTTTTAATGTATGAAAAACCTAGCTACAATAGAGCAAAATAATAATAATAGTAATAATAATAATAATAATAATAAATCTACAGTTCCACTATACCTAGCAGGTCATGAAATATTTGTGATAAGCTTGAACAACCACTTTTTCATGAACTTAATAATTTTTTCTTTTCTTTTCTTTTCTGGTTAGTCTTGGGTCTTGAACTCTGGGCCTGGGCGCTGTCCCTGAGCTCTTCATCTCAAGGCTAGTGCTCTACTCCTTGTCTCACCAAATAAAGGTTATACCCTTTATTTTAAAAGCTATGCCTTTTCAAATTAACATTAAAACTTATACCACTTCTGCTTTTCTGGTGGTTAATTGGAGATAAGACTCACAGACTTTCATGCCCAGGCTGGCTTTGAACTACAATACTCAGACCTCAGTCTTCTGAGTGGCTAGGATTACAGGTGTGGGTCACTGGCTCCTGTCTTAATCTTTTTTGCTAAGTACTCACTTTGTTTTCAGATGAGGGACTGCTTTCCCAAGAGCCCTCTTTTTCTATTGATATCATCTCAGAAACCTTCTTCTTTTCAGTCACCATCTGTGGCTGCCTGCCTAGATATTATATATTCTTCCTGACCCCTGGAACTTGATCTGCATATTTTATCATTGTGCATATAGTAGTTGTGTAGTTCTTTGTTTTGCCATCATGGGCTTGAGCTCAGGGCCTGGGCACTGTCCTTGGACTTTCTCAAGGCTCAGCACTCTACCACTTGAGCCTCAGCACCACTTCCAGCTTTTTTCTATGTATGTGGTACCAGGGAATTGAACCCTGGTCTTCGTGCATGCTAGGCAAGCACTCTGCCACTAGGCCCCAGTAGTTGTTCTTCTTTATCAATACTGGAAGATTCTGATGACTCAGATACATCTGAGACATTTTTTGTAGCCCCTATAATACAACTATCTGCACTAAGATGTTCTGAATACATCTGAACACACACTCTGAAATCTAAAGAAAGGACATGCATTTTGATTTAATAATCCTGAATTCCAACAACTAGGACCAGTCAGAATTATTCTGGACTGGTATCCTTAAATTCAGTTGTTATGATAAAACAAAACACTGGACTATTTAAAACTATTGTCAAAAATCTCATTCAGTGGGGTAAAAGATAAGTCATCAAGACAAATTGAAATACATATTTCAAGACCATGAAAAGGAGACTAATCTGAAATGGAAAGACTTAGAAAAAATCATATTAAGTGAAGTAAGCCAGACTCAAAGGAACTTAGGCTCAATGGTTTCCCTCATTCGTCATAATCAGTAGAAACCTTGGGCTCTACTAGCAGAGATTTGCAATAGAGCAAAATCTTGATACATAAGGACATATAATGTGAAGCTAATTGAAAGGACCTCCAGGATAGTGAAACAAAAGCCATATAATGAATGATCGTTGTCCTTAATGTACTATGTTGTCTCTCATCTCCTTTGCTGTCCCTTGGTTATCTCATATTGGTATAGTATCTCATTTGTTATCTGATATATTGAATTTATTTGTATTTGAATATTTGAAATTTGATAGGGAAGGGGGGAAAACCAAGACGGATGGGGGGTGTGGGGGGGAGGGAAACGGGTACCAAGACATGTGAAAGGGTATCAGTGTATGTGAATGAATGCACCTTCTATCTGGCAAATATCATGTAACCCTTTTACTAATTACAATAAAAAAAACAATGCAGCCTTTAAAGATGCTACTAAAGTGTGAAACCATGATATAACAAGCCAAAAAGCTTTCTTTCTTTAGTTTCTATCTGTATGATTTTCTTCTCAACATCTAAACATTTTCTGAATATATAAATAGAACTTTTTAAAGTAGAGGCAAATTCATAGCAGATGTTAGCACTGGATGAATACAATAGGTTTGAGTAAAAACCAGAGTGCTCCGTATTTTAGGACATCTGCACATCTTCCATCTCAGCTTCTTCTGAACATGCTTGGATCTTGCTGTGACCCTTACATGGCTTTTCTAAGACAGTCAGAATTAGAGGCTTCTGCAACCTGATGTATTCAATGAGTGTGTGTGTGTGTGTGTGTGTGTGTGTGTGTGGCAGGGAGGACGGGGCAAGGGACAATACTGGGACTTGAAGTCAGGGCCTAAATGCTGAACCTTAGCTTTTTCACTCAAAGCTGACACTCTACACTTGAGCCAGAGCTGCACTTTTGGCTTTTTATGGTTAATTGGAAATACGATTCCCATGGTCTTTGAAGCTTGGGCTGGCTTTAAACTGCAAATATATTAGGCTCCAGAGTAGCTAAAATTTCAGGTATGAGACACTGGTGCCCAGCCGCAGTGAAATTTTTATATAAGAAAATGTAAACCATTAACATATAAGCAGATATAAAGAATTTGTGTTGTTAGAGATTTCTTCTATCATTTAGCTGGTATTAGTTCAAATCATTCTTGTCATATCTAAATTAGTCAGCACATATTTTCCTGTCCATAACCAAGTTCCCAGTTCCATTAATCTTTCTAACAAGGTTTGAGACTATATAGGACAGAGCCCCTGCTGCCTAATCAATAAGGTGTCAGGGAGAAAACTAGACTCCCAATTGAAGTTTACAATAAACCAGCATGAAGTGGAGTCTCTGGAAGAATCACTTGAGTTTGGGACTCTGTTGAGCCCAAAGCCTCAGTAAGCCACAGAAAGAAGACTTGTGGGGGAATTGACAAAAATTAACTTCACTTAGGGCACAAAGAAGAGATCATTACTGGAACTCTGATGACACAGTAACTTCCAGAGATCTAGAACACTCTCTGAACCATCACTGTTTCCTCCACTGCTCATCACTGTGGCATACGCTGTATCCCTGACACTATCAATATATGCTTGCATGTGCCCATCTTCATCTGAACAAAGCAGGTGAATGAAGGGTATTAACTATGGTGCACGTGGACGGCACACTGGTAAGGCATCTAATGGAATTAGGTGGGTTATTCACATTGCTCATTGAGGATCAATATTTCCACTGCAAACAACAAGCAAACTTGACTAAAATATAAAATGACTTACGTCTGGAAAGCACTGGGGAGATTCCAAGGTGTTAAGAATTTGAGAACCAAGATCAAGGAGAGAGAGAAAGGATAAAAGCAAGAGACCTAAATACCAAATCACCACATGGAATGTACAAGTTCTAACATACAAGGTGAAAATAAAATCATGGGGTAGTTGCTAAGAGATGGAGTAGGTAGATCCACTTTTAAGCTTTGTCACCAAGTTTATAAAACAAACTTTGACAGTCATAAAAGGGACACGGGTATTTTCTGCATGATTTTACTGATGGTAAGGCTCTACTTTGCATAAAAATGTTGAGAGAAAGCAACATTTGATCGTTGGCAAGTGGCATGCACAGATGGAGAAACTTGAGAATACATATACCATACTAGCAACACTCTCCTTTTTGAGAAGTGATTTTTAGAAGTGCCCTTAAGATAACAGTCCAATAAGTCACATTTTTATTAGTATTTGATATGTATTTTTGTGTAAATACAACATATGTATGCAAATACATATGTATGTAAATACGATAAAAATTTGACTATATCTAGTATCGGTAACATTACTCCATTTATGAGGCAGCACTGTCATGATGTAATGACTTTCTAAAGGACTCACCTCAACACAGCAATGAAATTCCAAAAGGGTATAGAGGAGTCATTCCACCTGCGAACATCCTGCCCTGGATCCTCCACAGTTCATGTCTAATTCATGTCTTCTGCAAACACAATATACATCCATTCTATACTCCATAGCTCCCAACATCCTCACGTATTCCAACAGCAACTCAACAGCAACTCACAGGTCCAAACTCTCAGCTAAATCAGACATAACTAGACCTAAAACATGATTCATCCTGAGGCAAATTCTGTCTAGCTAGGATGTTTTAAATCAAAGTGTTAAGGTTAAGTGCTTCTCAAACACAGTGGAAGGGCATACATCAAAAAAGAAATGGACAACAGGACCCACGTAAATTCACACAGGGAAAGCAACATTAGACCCTAAACTCTCTATACCAGTTCTCTGCATGTGTTCTCTATTGGACACACAGTGGTGGTTGACACCACAAAGCCTTTGGCAACCCTGCTTCTTTGGCTTTGTAAGTTCATCTATCATATATTTTTCTTCCACAAAGCTCTAAAGCAGAGAGAGACTGCCGAGAGGATGGGTTTTACTCCATCTTCCAGGAAATTGTTCTCCATTTACACCATAGATTGGCTAACTATACTTCCATCAGCATTCTGTCAAATTACCTAAGCACTCTTCTTAGAGGATTCAGACTTTCTCTACAGCACCCTTCTTTCTCCCAATCCTCACCAGCACAAACTCAATATTTTGCTAGTGACAATACTGGGTTTCTGGCCTGCTCTTCCAAATTCTTCTGGTTTTTATCCAGCTTCAAAGCTGCTTCCACATGTTCAACTATTTGCTATAGTGATAGTCTCACTTTTCAATATCAATTTTCTTTTTTAGTCTGTTTTGTGATGCAGTCGCTATACCACAGACTGGGTCAATCATAATCAGTAGAAGTTTTTTTTTTTGTCTCACAGTTCTGGAGACTGGGAAGTCTGAGATTGAGAGACTGCATCTGGGAGGTGCTTCGTGCTATGTCTAAAAAGACAGCAGGACAAACACAAAGTATGATAGAGAGAAGAAAAAAGCTCAAAGAAATTCACCTTTTTTTGAGAGACTTTTGAGAGTTAGAAAAGCCTACAAACCATAACAAACAATCTATTCTAAACATGGCAGTTGTAGCTGAACATCTTTGATATTTTCTCCAGTTTCTTACTAATTTAAAACACTTTGTAGTCTGTGAGCTGGGAGTTGTAAACCTTAAAAAGGTTGTATTATCAAACATTTAAAACAAATGTAGAAAAATTCATATGTAAAATCTTAATTAAAAACACATAAGAGGTAGAATACTAATTTATAGGAGCTATTTCCAACAAAGAAATAATCTATAACTAAGTTTCAAACATGATTATGAACATAGATCACCATTTTAAAATATGTCTGGATTGAAAGAATGCCACGGTTTATAAAACTGTAATACTTCTGGTGAGATGATTTTTATGGCTAAGTAAAACAAAAGGTAAGATTTTAAGCAAAAATTTAATATCAATCAAACTGTTTTATTTTATTTATTTTTTTATTTTTTATTGTAATTAATAGAAGGGTTACATGGTATTTGCCAGATAGAAGGTGCATTAATTCACATCCATCAATACCCTTTCACATGTCTTGGTACCCATTATCTTCCCCCCAACCACCCACCCCCTATCTTGGTTTTCCCCCCTTCCCTATCAAATTTCAAATAACCAAATACAAATAAATTCAATATATCAGATAACAAAGTGAGATACTGTAACAATATGAGTTACCCAAGGGACAGCAAAGGAGATGAAAGATAACATAGTAGATTAAGGACAACAATCATTCGTTATATGGCTTTTGTTTAATCATTATAATACAAGTGGCTGAGTATTAACATCAAGTGAAAAATCTAGTGGATAGCAGCCTGACATCAGTTCAAGGCCCAGATACTGGCATACATTTACAAAAAGTTAATTAAAATATAATGAATCAATATCAAACCATGTAATCATAATTCAAACTATATTTGCTTCCCTGACTTTTCCAGATATGATGAAGTTTGAATATTCTCCACATAGTCACACTGTTTGAGAGAGCTAATAAGCAAAGCAATATCACTGAAAACTTTTGTGCAAAAGTTTCAAGCCTAATATTAATTTATTTAAAATGTTTGAGAAAGTTTGCATAGAAAATCTTGACAAATTAAAAAAAATATTATTTGGTTTTACCCCAGTTTCTCAAAACTCCTTACATTCGATAGCAGAAGAAATGGAACGGTACAGCATTAACTTATGCACATATCAGCTGTTTCTATCTTAACTAGGAAGCACTGTTTCATCTCTTATCAGACACAAAATGGATTGAAAGTTAATTGGAAAAGTATTTCAGAAGAAAAGTGGTAGAGAAAGGTCTAATAGGTTTTTCAAGATGTAAAGATTCATATTTTTATGTTGGAAAGGATACCAAACCAGAGAAAAGTTTCTAGTTAAGAACACAGTGAATATTTTTAATGTATGAAAAACCTAGCTACAATAGAGCAAAATAATAATAATAGTAATAATAATAATAATAATAATAATAAATCTACAGTTCCACTATACCTAGCAGGTCATGAAATATTTGTGATAAGCTTGAACAACCACTTTTTCATGAACTTAATAATTTTTTCTTTTCTTTTCTTTTCTGGTTAGTCTTGGGTCTTGAACTCTGGGCCTGGGCGCTGTCCCTGAGCTCTTCATCTCAAGGCTAGTGCTCTACTCCTTGTCTCACCAAATAAAGGTTATACCCTTTATTTTAAAAGCTATGCCTTTTCAAATTAACATTAAAACTTATACCACTTCTGCTTTTCTGGTGGTTAATTGGAGATAAGACTCACAGACTTTCATGCCCAGGCTGGCTTTGAACTACAATACTCAGACCTCAGTCTTCTGAGTGGCTAGGATTACAGGTGTGGGTCACTGGCTCCTGTCTTAATCTTTTTTGCTAAGTACTCACTTTGTTTTCAGATGAGGGACTGCTTTCCCAAGAGCCCTCTTTTTCTATTGATATCATCTCAGAAACCTTCTTCTTTTCAGTCACCATCTGTGGCTGCCTGCCTAGATATTATATATTCTTCCTGACCCCTGGAACTTGATCTGCATATTTTATCATTGTGCATATAGTAGTTGTGTAGTTCTTTGTTTTGCCATCATGGGCTTGAGCTCAGGGCCTGGGCACTGTCCTTGGACTTTCTCAAGGCTCAGCACTCTACCACTTGAGCCTCAGCACCACTTCCAGCTTTTTTCTATGTATGTGGTACCAGGGAATTGAACCCTGGTCTTCGTGCATGCTAGGCAAGCACTCTGCCACTAGGCCCCAGTAGTTGTTCTTCTTTATCAATACTGGAAGATTCTGATGACTCAGATACATCTGAGACATTTTTTGTAGCCCCTATAATACAACTATCTGCACTAAGATGTTCTGAATACATCTGAACACACACTCTGAAATCTAAAGAAAGGACATGCATTTTGATTTAATAATCCTGAATTCCAACAACTAGGACCAGTCAGAATTATTCTGGACTGGTATCCTTAAATTCAGTTGTTATGATAAAACAAAACACTGGACTATTTAAAACTATTGTCAAAAATCTCATTCAGTGGGGTAAAAGATAAGTCATCAAGACAAATTGAAATACATATTTCAAGACCATGAAAAGGAGACTAATCTGAAATGGAAAGACTTAGAAAAAATCATATTAAGTGAAGTAAGCCAGACTCAAAGGAACTTAGGCTCAATGGTTTCCCTCATTCGTCATAATCAGTAGAAACCTTGGGCTCTACTAGCAGAGATTTGCAATAGAGCAAAATCTTGATACATAAGGACATATAATGTGAAGCTAATTGAAAGGACCTCCAGGATAGTGAAACAAAAGCCATATAATGAATGATCGTTGTCCTTAATGTACTATGTTGTCTCTCATCTCCTTTGCTGTCCCTTGGTTATCTCATATTGGTATAGTATCTCACTTTGTTATCTGATATATTGAATTTATTTGTATTTGAATATTTGAAATTTGATAGGGAAGGGGGGAAAACCAAGACGGATGGGGGGTGTGGGGGGGAGGGAAACGGGTACCAAGACATGTGAAAGGGTATCAGTGTATGTGAATGAATGCACCTTCTATCTGGCAAATATCATGTAACCCTTTTACTAATTACAATAAAAAAAACAATGCAGCCTTTAAAGATGCTACTAAAGTGTGAAACCATGATATAACAAGCCAAAAAGCTTTCTTTCTTTAGTTTCTATCTGTATGATTTTCTTCTCAACATCTAAACATTTTCTGAATATATAAATAGAACTTTTTAAAGTAGAGGCAAATTCATAGCAGATGTTAGCACTGGATGAATACAATAGGTTTGAGTAAAAACCAGAGTGCTCCGTATTTTAGGACATCTGCACATCTTCCATCTCAGCTTCTTCTGAACATGCTTGGATCTTGCTGTGACCCTTACATGGCTTTTCTAAGACAGTCAGAATTAGAGGCTTCTGCAACCTGATGTATTCAATGAGTGTGTGTGTGTGTGTGTGTGTGTGTGTGTGTGTGGCAGGGAGGACGGGGCAAGGGACAATACTGGGACTTGAAGTCAGGGCCTAAATGCTGAACCTTAGCTTTTTCACTCAAAGCTGACACTCTACACTTGAGCCAGAGCTGCACTTTTGGCTTTTTATGGTTAATTGGAAATACGATTCCCATGGTCTTTGAAGCTTGGGCTGGCTTTAAACTGCAAATATATTAGGCTCCAGAGTAGCTAAAATTTCAGGTATGAGACACTGGTGCCCAGCCGCAGTGAAATTTTTATTTAAGAAAATGTAAACCATTAACATATAAGCAGATATAAAGAATTTGTGTTGTTAGAGATTTCTTCTATCATTTAGCTGGTATTAGTTCAAATCATTCTTGTCATATCTAAATTAGTCAGCACATATTTTCCTGTCCATAACCAAGTTCCCAGTTCCATTAATCTTTCTAACAAGGTTTGAGACTATATAGGACAGAGCCCCTGCTGCCTAATCAATAAGGTGTCAGGGAGAAAACTAGACTCCCAATTGAAGTTTACAATAAACCAGCATGAAGTGGAGTCTCTGGAAGAATCACTTGAGTTTGGGACTCTGTTGAGCCCAAAGCCTCAGTAAGCCACAGAAAGAAGACTTGTGGGGGAATTGACAAAAATTAACTTCACTTAGGGCACAAAGAAGAGATCATTACTGGAACTCTGATGACACAGTAACTTCCAGAGATCTAGAACACTCTCTGAACCATCACTGTTTCCTCCACTGCTCATCACTGTGGCATACGCTGTATCCCTGACACTATCAATATATGCTTGCATGTGCCCATCTTCATCTGAACAAAGCAGGTGAATGAAGGGTATTAACTATGGTGCACGTGGACGGCACACTGGTAAGGCATCTAATGGAATTAGGTGGGTTATTCACATTGCTCATTGAGGATCAATATTTCCACTGCAAACAACAAGCAAACTTGACTAAAATATAAAATGACTTACGTCTGGAAAGCACTGGGGAGATTCCAAGGTGTTAAGAATTTGAGAACCAAGATCAAGGAGAGAGAGAAAGGATAAAAGCAAGAGACCTAAATACCAAATCACCACATGGAATGTACAAGTTCTAACATACAAGGTGAAAATAAAATCATGGGGTAGTTGCTAAGAGATGGAGTAGGTAGATCCACTTTTAAGCTTTGTCACCAAGTTTATAAAACAAACTTTGACAGTCATAAAAGGGACACGGGTATTTTCTGCATGATTTTACTGATGGTAAGGCTCTACTTTGCATAAAAATGTTGAGAGAAAGCAACATTTGATCGTTGGCAAGTGGCATGCACAGATGGAGAAACTTGAGAATACATATACCATACTAGCAACACTCTCCTTTTTGAGAAGTGATTTTTAGAAGTGCCCTTAAGATAACAGTCCAATAAGTCACATTTTTATTAGTATTTGATATGTATTTTTGTGTAAATACAACATATGTATGCAAATACATATGTATGTAAATACGATAAAAATTTGACTATATCTAGTATCGGTAACATTACTCCATTTATGAGGCAGCACTGTCATGATGTAATGACTTTCTAAAGGACTCACCTCAACACAGCAATGAAATTCCAAAAGGGTATAGAGGAGTCATTCCACCTGCGAACATCCTGCCCTGGATCCTCCACAGTTCATGTCTAATTCATGTCTTCTGCAAACACAATATACATCCATTCTATACTCCATAGCTCCCAACATCCTCACGTATTCCAACAGCAACTCAACAGCAACTCACAGGTCCAAACTCTCAGCTAAATCAGACATAACTAGACCTAAAACATGATTCATCCTGAGGCAAATTCTGTCTAGCTAGGATGTTTTAAATCAAAGTGTTAAGGTTAAGTGCTTCTCAAACACAGTGGAAGGGCATACATCAAAAAAGAAATGGACAACAGGACCCACGTAAATTCACACAGGGAAAGCAACATTAGACCCTAAACTCTCTATACCAGTTCTCTGCATGTGTTCTCTATTGGACACACAGTGGTGGTTGACACCACAAAGCCTTTGGCAACCCTGCTTCTTTGGCTTTGTAAGTTCATCTATCATATATTTTTCTTCCACAAAGCTCTAAAGCAGAGAGAGACTGCCGAGAGGATGGGTTTTACTCCATCTTCCAGGAAATTGTTCTCCATTTACACCATAGATTGGCTAACTATACTTCCATCAGCATTCTGTCAAATTACCTAAGCACTCTTCTTAGAGGATTCAGACTTTCTCTACAGCACCCTTCTTTCTCCCAATCCTCACCAGCACAAACTCAATATTTTGCTAGTGACAATACTGGGTTTCTGGCCTGCTCTTCCAAATTCTTCTGGTTTTTATCCAGCTTCAAAGCTGCTTCCACATGTTCAACTATTTGCTGTAGTGATAGTCTCACTTTTCAATATCAATTTTCTTTTTTAGTCTGTTTTGTGATGCAGTCGCTATACCACAGACTGGGTCAATCATAATCAGTAGAAGTTTTTTTTTTTTGTCTCACAGTTCTGGAGACTGGGAAGTCTGAGATTGAGAGACTGCATCTGGGAGGTGCTTCGTGCTATGTCTAAAAAGACAGCAGGACAAACACAAAGTATGCTAGAGAGAAGAAAAAAGCTCAAAGAAATTCACCTTTTTTTGAGAGACTTTTGAGAGTTAGAAAAGCCTACAAACCATAACAAACAATCTATTCTAAACATGGCAGTTGTAGCTGAACATCTTTGATATTTTCTCCAGTTTCTTACTAATTTAAAACACTTTGTAGTCTGTGAGCTGGGAGTTGTAAACCTTAAAAAGGTTGTATTATCAAACATTTAAAACAAATGTAGAAAAATTCATATGTAAAATCTTAATTAAAAACACATAAGAGGTAGAATACTAATTTATAGGAGCTATTTCCAACAAAGAAATAATCTATAACTAAGTTTCAAACATGATTATGAACATAGATCACCATTTTAAAATATGTCTGGATTGAAAGAATGCCACGGTTTATAAAACTGTAATACTTCTGGTGAGATGATTTTTATGGCTAAGTAAAACAAAAGGTAAGATTTTAAGCAAAAATTTAATATCAATCAAACTGTTTTATTTTATTTATTTTTTTATTTTTTATTGTAATTAATAGAAGGGTTACATGGTATTTGCCAGATAGAAGGTGCATTAATTCACATCCATCAATACCCTTTCACATGTCTTGGTACCCATTATCTTCCCCCCAACCACCCACCCCCTATCTTGGTTTTCCCCCCTTCCCTATCAAATTTCAAATAACCAAATACAAATAAATTCAATATATCAGATAACAAAGTGAGATACTGTAACAATATGAGTTACCCAAGGGACAGCAAAGGAGATGAAAGATAACATAGTAGATTAAGGACAACAATCATTCGTTATATGGCTTTTGTTTAATCATTATAATACAAGTGGCTGAGTATTAACATCAAGTGAAAAATCTAGTGGATAGCAGCCTGACATCAGTTCAAGGCCCAGATACTGGCATACATTTACAAAAAGTTAATTAAAATATAATGAATCAATATCAAACCATGTAATCATAATTCAAACTATATTTGCTTCCCTGACTTTTCCAGATATGATGAAGTTTGAATATTCTCCACATAGTCACACTGTTTGAGAGAGCTAATAAGCAAAGCAATATCACTGAAAACTTTTGTGCAAAAGTTTCAAGCCTAATATTAATTTATTTAAAATGTTTGAGAAAGTTTGCATAGAAAATCTTGACAAATTAAAAAAAATATTATTTGGTTTTACCCCAGTTTCTCAAAACTCCTTACATTCGATAGCAGAAGAAATGGAACGGTACAGCATTAACTTATGCACATATCAGCTGTTTCTATCTTAACTAGGAAGCACTGTTTCATCTCTTATCAGACACAAAATGGATTGAAAGTTAATTGGAAAAGTATTTCAGAAGAAAAGTGGTAGAGAAAGGTCTAATAGGTTTTTCAAGATGTAAAGATTCATATTTTTATGTTGGAAAGGATACCAAACCAGAGAAAAGTTTCTAGTTAAGAACACAGTGAATATTTTTAATGTATGAAAAACCTAGCTACAATAGAGCAAAATAATAATAATAGTAATAATAATAATAATAATAATAATAAATCTACAGTTCCACTATACCTAGCAGGTCATGAAATATTTGTGATAAGCTTGAACAACCACTTTTTCATGAACTTAATAATTTTTTCTTTTCTTTTCTTTTCTGGTTAGTCTTGGGTCTTGAACTCTGGGCCTGGGCGCTGTCCCTGAGCTCTTCATCTCAAGGCTAGTGCTCTACTCCTTGTCTCACCAAATAAAGGTTATACCCTTTATTTTAAAAGCTATGCCTTTTCAAATTAACATTAAAACTTATACCACTTCTGCTTTTCTGGTGGTTAATTGGAGATAAGACTCACAGACTTTCATGCCCAGGCTGGCTTTGAACTACAATACTCAGACCTCAGTCTTCTGAGTGGCTAGGATTACAGGTGTGGGTCACTGGCTCCTGTCTTAATCTTTTTTGCTAAGTACTCACTTTGTTTTCAGATGAGGGACTGCTTTCCCAAGAGCCCTCTTTTTCTATTGATATCATCTCAGAAACCTTCTTCTTTTCAGTCACCATCTGTGGCTGCCTGCCTAGATATTATATATTCTTCCTGACCCCTGGAACTTGATCTGCATATTTTATCATTGTGCATATAGTAGTTGTGTAGTTCTTTGTTTTGCCATCATGGGCTTGAGCTCAGGGCCTGGGCACTGTCCTTGGACTTTCTCAAGGCTCAGCACTCTACCACTTGAGCCTCAGCACCACTTCCAGCTTTTTTCTATGTATGTGGTACCAGGGAATTGAACCCTGGTCTTCGTGCATGCTAGGCAAGCACTCTGCCACTAGGCCCCAGTAGTTGTTCTTCTTTATCAATACTGGAAGATTCTGATGACTCAGATACATCTGAGACATTTTTTGTAGCCCCTATAATACAACTATCTGCACTAAGATGTTCTGAATACATCTGAACACACACTCTGAAATCTAAAGAAAGGACATGCATTTTGATTTAATAATCCTGAATTCCAACAACTAGGACCAGTCAGAATTATTCTGGACTGGTATCCTTAAATTCAGTTGTTATGATAAAACAAAACACTGGACTATTTAAAACTATTGTCAAAAATCTCATTCAGTGGGGTAAAAGATAAGTCATCAAGACAAATTGAAATACATATTTCAAGACCATGAAAAGGAGACTAATCTGAAATGGAAAGACTTAGAAAAAATCATATTAAGTGAAGTAAGCCAGACTCAAAGGAACTTAGGCTCAATGGTTTCCCTCATTCGTCATAATCAGTAGAAACCTTGGGCTCTACTAGCAGAGATTTGCAATAGAGCAAAATCTTGATACATAAGGACATATAATGTGAAGCTAATTGAAAGGACCTCCAGGATAGTGAAACAAAAGCCATATAATGAATGATCGTTGTCCTTAATGTACTATGTTGTCTCTCATCTCCTTTGCTGTCCCTTGGTTATCTCATATTGGTATAGTATCTCACTTTGTTATCTGATATATTGAATTTATTTGTATTTGAATATTTGAAATTTGATAGGGAAGGGGGGAAAACCAAGACGGATGGGGGGTGTGGGGGGGAGGGAAACGGGTACCAAGACATGTGAAAGGGTATCAGTGTATGTGAATGAATGCACCTTCTATCTGGCAAATATCATGTAACCCTTTTACTAATTACAATAAAAAAAACAATGCAGCCTTTAAAGATGCTACTAAAGTGTGAAACCATGATATAACAAGCCAAAAAGCTTTCTTTCTTTAGTTTCTATCTGTATGATTTTCTTCTCAACATCTAAACATTTTCTGAATATATAAATAGAACTTTTTAAAGTAGAGGCAAATTCATAGCAGATGTTAGCACTGGATGAATACAATAGGTTTGAGTAAAAACCAGAGTGCTCCGTATTTTAGGACATCTGCACATCTTCCATCTCATCTTCTTCTGAACATGCTTGGATCTTGCTGTGACCCTTACATGGCTTTTCTAAGACAGTCAGAATTAGAGGCTTCTGCAACCTGATGTATTCAATGAGTGTGTGTGTGTGTGTGTGTGTGTGTGTGTGTGTGGCAGGGAGGACGGGGCAAGGGACAATACTGGGACTTGAAGTCAGGGCCTAAATGCTGAACCTTAGCTTTTTCACTCAAAGCTGACACTCTACACTTGAGCCAGAGCTGCACTTTTGGCTTTTTATGGTTAATTGGAAATACGATTCCCATGGTCTTTGAAGCTTGGGCTGGCTTTAAACTGCAAATATATTAGGCTCCAGAGTAGCTAAAATTTCAGGTATGAGACACTGGTGCCCAGCCGCAGTGAAATTTTTATTTAAGAAAATGTAAACCATTAACATATAAGCAGATATAAAGAATTTGTGTTGTTAGAGATTTCTTCTATGATTTAGCTGGTATTAGTTCAAATCATTCTTGTCATATCTAAATTAGTCAGCACATATTTTCCTGTCCATAACCAAGTTCCCAGTTCCATTAATCTTTCTAACAAGGTTTGAGACTATATAGGACAGAGCCCCTGCTGCCTAATCAATAAGGTGTCAGGGAGAAAACTAGACTCCCAATTGAAGTTTACAATAAACCAGCATGAAGTGGAATCTCTGGAAGAATCACTTGAGTTTGGGACTATGTTTGGACCAAAGCCTCAGTAAGCCACAGAAAGAAGACTTGTGGGGGAATTGACAAAAATTAACTTCACTTAGGGCACAAAGAAGAGATCATTACTGGAACTCTGATGACACAGTAACTTCCAGAGATCTAGAACACTCTCTGAACCATCACTGTTTCCTCCACTGCTCATCACTGTGGCATACGCTGTATCCCTGACACTATCAATATATGCTTGCATGTGCCCATCTTCATCTGAACAAAGCAGGTGAATGAAGGGTATTAACTATGGTGCACGTGGACGGCACACTGGTAAGGCATCTAATGGAATTAGGTGGGTTATTCACATTGCTCATTGAGGATCAATATTTCCACTGCAAACAACAAGCAAACTTGACTAAAATATAAAATGACTTACGTCTGGAAAGCACTGGGGAGATTCCAAGGTGTTAAGAATTTGAGAACCAAGATCAAGGAGAGAGAGAAAGGATAAAAGCAAGAGACCTAAATACCAAATCACCACATGGAATGTACAAGTTCTAACATACAAGGTGAAAATAAAATCATGGGGTAGTTGCTAAGAGATGGAGTAGGTAGATCCACTTTTAAGCTTTGTCACCAAGTTTATAAAACAAACTTTGACAGTCATAAAAGAGGACACGGGTATTTTCTGCATGATTTTACTGATGGTAAGGCTCTACTTTGCATAAAAATGTTGAAAGAAAGCAACATTTGATCATTGGCAAGTGGCATGCAGAGATGGAGAAACTTGAGAATACATATACCATACTAGCAACACTCTCCTTTTTGAGAAGTGATTTTTAGAAGTGCCCTTAAGATAACAGTCCAATAAGTCACATTTTTATTAGTATTTGATATGTATTTTTGTGTAAATACAACATATGTATGCAAATACATATGTATGTAAATACGATAAAAATTTGACTATATCTAGTATCGGTAACATTACTCCATTTATGAGGCAGCACTGTCATGATGTAATGACTTTCTAAAGGACTCACCTCAACACAGCAATGAAATTCCAAAAGGGTATAGAGGAGTCATTCCACCTGCGAACATCCTGCCCTGGATCCTCCACAGTTCATGTCTAATTCATGTCTTCTGCAAACACAATATACATCCATTCTATACTCCATAGCTCCCAACATCCTCACGTATTCCAACAGCAACTCAACAGCAACTCACAGGTCCAAACTCTCAGCTAAATCAGACATAACTAGACCTAAAACATGATTCATCCTGAGGCAAATTCTGTCTAGCTAGGATGTTTTAAATCAAAGTGTTAAGGTTAAGTGCTTCTCAAACACAGTGGAAGGGCATACATCAAAAAAGAAATGGACAACAGGACCCACGTAAATTCACACAGGGAAAGCAACATTAGACCCTAAACTCTCTATACCAGTTCTCTGCATGTGTTCTCTATTGGACACACAGTGGTGGTTGACACCACAAAGCCTTTGGCAACCCTGCTTCTTTGGCTTTGTAAGTTCATCTATCATATATTTTTCTTCCACAAAGCTCTAAAGCAGAGAGAGACTGCCGAGAGGATGGGTTTTACTCCATCTTCCAGGAAATTGTTCTCCATTTACACCATAGATTGGCTAACTATACTTCCATCAGCATTCTGTCAAATTACCTAAGCACTCTTCTTAGAGGATTCAGACTTTCTCTACAGCACCCTTCTTTCTCCCAATCCTCACCAGCACAAACTCAATATTTTGCTAGTGACAATACTGGGTTTCTGGCCTGCTCTTCCAAATTCTTCTGGTTTTTATCCAGCTTCAAAGCTGCTTCCACATGTTCAACTATTTGCTATAGTGATAGTCTCACTTTTCAATATCAATTTTCTTTTTTAGTCTGTTTTGTGATGCAGTCGCTATACCACAGACTGGGTCAATCATAATCAGTAGAAGTTTTTTTTTTTGTCTCACAGTTCTGGAGACTGGGAAGTCTGAGATTGAGAGACTGCATCTGGGAGGTGCTTCGTGCTATGTCTAAAAAGACAGCAGGACAAACACAAAGTATGATAGAGAGAAGAAAAAAGCTCAAAGAAATTCACCTTTTTTTGAGAGACTTTTGAGAGTTAGAAAAGCCTACAAACCATAACAAACAATCTATTCTAAACATGGCAGTTGTAGCTGAACATCTTTGATATTTTCTCCAGTTTCTTACTAATTTAAAACACTTTGTAGTCTGTGAGCTGGGAGTTGTAAACCTTAAAAAGGTTGTATTATCAAACATTTAAAACAAATGTAGAAAAATTCATATGTAAAATCTTAATTAAAAACACATAAGAGGTAGAATACTAATTTATAGGAGCTATTTCCAACAAAGAAATAATCTATAACTAAGTTTCAAACATGATTATGAACATAGATCACCATTTTAAAATATGTCTGGATTGAAAGAATGCCACGGTTTATAAAACTGTAATACTTCTGGTGAGATGATTTTTATGGCTAAGTAAAACAAAAGGTAAGATTTTAAGCAAAAATTTAATATCAATCAAACTGTTTTATTTTATTTATTTTTTTATTTTTTATTGTAATTAATAGAAGGGTTACATGGTATTTGCCAGATAGAAGGTGCATTAATTCACATCCATCAATACCCTTTCACATGTCTTGGTACCCATTATCTTCCCCCCAACCACCCACCCCCTATCTTGGTTTTCCCCCCTTCCCTATCAAATTTCAAATAACCAAATACAAATAAATTCAATATATCAGATAACAAAGTGAGATACTGTAACAATATGAGTTACCCAAGGGACAGCAAAGGAGATGAAAGATAACATAGTAGATTAAGGACAACAATCATTCGTTATATGGCTTTTGTTTAATCATTATAATACAAGTGGCTGAGTATTAACATCAAGTGAAAAATCTAGTGGATAGCAGCCTGACATCAGTTCAAGGCCCAGATACTGGCATACATTTACAAAAAGTTAATTAAAATATAATGAATCAATATCAAACCATGTAATCATAATTCAAACTATATTTGCTTCCCTGACTTTTCCAGATATGATGAAGTTTGAATATTCTCCACATAGTCACACTGTTTGAGAGAGCTAATAAGCAAAGCAATATCACTGAAAACTTTTGTGCAAAAGTTTCAAGCCTAATATTAATTTATTTAAAATGTTTGAGAAAGTTTGCATAGAAAATCTTGACAAATTAAAAAAAATATTATTTGGTTTTACCCCAGTTTCTCAAAACTCCTTACATTCGATAGCAGAAGAAATGGAACGGTACAGCATTAACTTATGCACATATCAGCTGTTTCTATCTTAACTAGGAAGCACTGTTTCATCTCTTATCAGACACAAAATGGATTGAAAGTTAATTGGAAAAGTATTTCAGAAGAAAAGTGGTAGAGAAAGGTCTAATAGGTTTTTCAAGATGTAAAGATTCATATTTTTATGTTGGAAAGGATACCAAACCAGAGAAAAGTTTCTAGTTAAGAACACAGTGAATATTTTTAATGTATGAAAAACCTAGCTACAATAGAGCAAAATAATAATAATAGTAATAATAATAATAATAATAATAATAATAATAAATCTACAGTTCCACTATACCTAGCAGGTCATGAAATATTTGTGATAAGCTTGAACAACCACTTTTTCATGAACTTAATAATTTTTTCTTTTCTTTTCTTTTCTGGTTAGTCTTGGGTCTTGAACTCTGGGCCTGGGCGCTGTCCCTGAGCTCTTCATCTCAAGGCTAGTGCTCTACTCCTTGTCTCACCAAATAAAGGTTATACCCTTTATTTTAAAAGCTATGCCTTTTCAAATTAACATTAAAACTTATACCACTTCTGCTTTTCTGGTGGTTAATTGGAGATAAGACTCACAGACTTTCATGCCCAGGCTGGCTTTGAACTACAATACTCAGACCTCAGTCTTCTGAGTGGCTAGGATTACAGGTGTGGGTCACTGGCTCCTGTCTTAATCTTTTTTGCTAAGTACTCACTTTGTTTTCAGATGAGGGACTGCTTTCCCAAGAGCCCTCTTTTTCTATTGATATCATCTCAGAAACCTTCTTCTTTTCAGTCACCATCTGTGGCTGCCTGCCTAGATATTATATATTCTTCCTGACCCCTGGAACTTGATCTGCATATTTTATCATTGTGCATATAGTAGTTGTGTAGTTCTTTGTTTTGCCATCATGGGCTTGAGCTCAGGGCCTGGGCACTGTCCTTGGACTTTCTCAAGGCTCAGCACTCTACCACTTGAGCCTCAGCACCACTTCCAGCTTTTTTCTATGTATGTGGTACCAGGGAATTGAACCCTGGTCTTCGTGCATGCTAGGCAAGCACTCTGCCACTAGGCCCCAGTAGTTGTTCTTCTTTATCAATACTGGAAGATTCTGATGACTCAGATACATCTGAGACATTTTTTGTAGCCCCTATAATACAACTATCTGCACTAAGATGTTCTGAATACATCTGAACACACACTCTGAAATCTAAAGAAAGGACATGCATTTTGATTTAATAATCCTGAATTCCAACAACTAGGACCAGTCAGAATTATTCTGGACTGGTATCCTTAAATTCAGTTGTTATGATAAAACAAAACACTGGACTATTTAAAACTATTGTCAAAAATCTCATTCAGTGGGGTAAAAGATAAGTCATCAAGACAAATTGAAATACATATTTCAAGACCATGAAAAGGAGACTAATCTGAAATGGAAAGACTTAGAAAAAATCATATTAAGTGAAGTAAGCCAGACTCAAAGGAACTTAGGCTCAATGGTTTCCCTCATTCGTCATAATCAGTAGAAACCTTGGGCTCTACTAGCAGAGATTTGCAATAGAGCAAAATCTTGATACATAAGGACATATAATGTGAAGCTAATTGAAAGGACCTCCAGGATAGTGAAACAAAAGCCATATAATGAATGATCGTTGTCCTTAATGTACTATGTTGTCTCTCATCTCCTTTGCTGTCCCTTGGTTATCTCATATTGGTATAGTATCTCACTTTGTTATCTGATATATTGAATTTATTTGTATTTGAATATTTGAAATTTGATAGGGAAGGGGGGAAAACCAAGACGGATGGGGGGTGTGGGGGGGAGGGAAACGGGTACCAAGACATGTGAAAGGGTATCAGTGTATGTGAATGAATGCACCTTCTATCTGGCAAATATCATGTAACCCTTTTACTAATTACAATAAAAAAAACAATGCAGCCTTTAAAGATGCTACTAAAGTGTGAAACCATGATATAACAAGCCAAAAAGCTTTCTTTCTTTAGTTTCTATCTGTATGATTTTCTTCTCAACATCTAAACATTTTCTGAATATATAAATAGAACTTTTTAAAGTAGAGGCAAATTCATAGCAGATGTTAGCACTGGATGAATACAATAGGTTTGAGTAAAAACCAGAGTGCTCCGTATTTTAGGACATCTGCACATCTTCCATCTCAGCTTCTTCTGAACATGCTTGGATCTTGCTGTGACCCTTACATGGCTTTTCTAAGACAGTCAGAATTAGAGGCTTCTGCAACCTGATGTATTCAATGAGTGTGTGTGTGTGTGTGTGTGTGTGTGTGTGTGTGTGGCAGGGAGGACGGGGCAAGGGACAATACTGGGACTTGAAGTCAGGGCCTAAATGCTGAACCTTAGCTTTTTCACTCAAAGCTGACACTCTACACTTGAGCCAGAGCTGCACTTTTGGCTTTTTATGGTTAATTGGAAATACGATTCCCATGGTCTTTGAAGCTTGGGCTGGCTTTAAACTGCAAATATATTAGGCTCCAGAGTAGCTAAAATTTCAGGTATGAGACACTGGTGCCCAGCCGCAGTGAAATTTTTATTTAAGAAAATGTAAACCATTAACATATAAGCAGATATAAAGAATTTGTGTTGTTAGAGATTTCTTCTATGATTTAGCTGGTATTAGTTCAAATCATTCTTGTCATATCTAAATTAGTCAGCACATATTTTCCTGTCCATAACCAAGTTCCCAGTTCCATTAATCTTTCTAACAAGGTTTGAGACTATATAGGACAGAGCCCCTGCTGCCTAATCAATAAGGTGTCAGGGAGAAAACTAGACTCCCAATTGAAGTTTACAATAAACCAGCATGAAGTGGAATCTCTGGAAGAATCACTTGAGTTTGGGACTATGTTTGGACCAAAGCCTCAGTAAGCCACAGAAAGAAGACTTGTGGGGGAATTGACAAAAATTAACTTCACTTAGGGCACAAAGAAGAGATCATTACTGGAACTCTGATGACACAGTAACTTCCAGAGATCTAGAACACTCTCTGAACCATCACTGTTTCCTCCACTGCTCATCACTGTGGCATACGCTGTATCCCTGACACTATCAATATATGCTTGCATGTGCCCATCTTCATCTGAACAAAGCAGGTGAATGAAGGGTATTAACTATGGTGCACGTGGACGGCACACTGGTAAGGCATCTAATGGAATTAGGTGGGTTATTCACATTGCTCATTGAGGATCAATATTTCCACTGCAAACAACAAGCAAACTTGACTAAAATATAAAATGACTTACGTCTGGAAAGCACTGGGGAGATTCCAAGGTGTTAAGAATTTGAGAACCAAGATCAAGGAGAGAGAGAAAGGATAAAAGCAAGAGACCTAAATACCAAATCACCACATGGAATGTACAAGTTCTAACATACAAGGTGAAAATAAAATCATGGGGTAGTTGCTAAGAGATGGAGTAGGTAGATCCACTTTTAAGCTTTGTCACCAAGTTTATAAAACAAACTTTGACAGTCATAAAAGAGGACACGGGTATTTTCTGCATGATTTTACTGATGGTAAGGCTCTACTTTGCATAAAAATGTTGAAAGAAAGCAACATTTGATCATTGGCAAGTGGCATGCAGAGATGGAGAAACTTGAGAATACATATACCATACTAGCAACACTCTCCTTTTTGAGAAGTGATTTTTAGAAGTGCCCTTAAGATAACAGTCCAATAAGTCACATTTTTATTAGTATTTGATATGTATTTTTGTGTAAATACAACATATGTATGCAAATACATATGTATGTAAATACGATAAAAATTTGACTATATCTAGTATCGGTAACATTACTCCATTTATGAGGCAGCACTGTCATGATGTAATGACTTTCTAAAGGACTCACCTCAACACAGCAATGAAATTCCAAAAGGGTATAGAGGAGTCATTCCACCTGCGAACATCCTGCCCTGGATCCTCCACAGTTCATGTCTAATTCATGTCTTCTGCAAACACAATATACATCCATTCTATACTCCATAGCTCCCAACATCCTCACGTATTCCAACAGCAACTCAACAGCAACTCACAGGTCCAAACTCTCAGCTAAATCAGACATAACTAGACCTAAAACATGATTCATCCTGAGGCAAATTCTGTCTAGCTAGGATGTTTTAAATCAAAGTGTTAAGGTTAAGTGCTTCTCAAACACAGTGGAAGGGCATACATCAAAAAAGAAATGGACAACAGGACCCACGTAAATTCACACAGGGAAAGCAACATTAGACCCTAAACTCTCTATACCAGTTCTCTGCATGTGTTCTCTATTGGACACACAGTGGTGGTTGACACCACAAAGCCTTTGGCAACCCTGCTTCTTTGGCTTTGTAAGTTCATCTATCATATATTTTTCTTCCACAAAGCTCTAAAGCAGAGAGAGACTGCCGAGAGGATGGGTTTTACTCCATCTTCCAGGAAATTGTTCTCCATTTACACCATAGATTGGCTAACTATACTTCCATCAGCATTCTGTCAAATTACCTAAGCACTCTTCTTAGAGGATTCAGACTTTCTCTACAGCACCCTTCTTTCTCCCAATCCTCACCAGCACAAACTCAATATTTTGCTAGTGACAATACTGGGTTTCTGGCCTGCTCTTCCAAATTCTTCTGGTTTTTATCCAGCTTCAAAGCTGCTTCCACATGTTCAACTATTTGCTGTAGTGATAGTCTCACTTTTCAATATCAATTTTCTTTTTTAGTCTGTTTTGTGATGCAGTCGCTATACCACAGACTGGGTCAATCATAATCAGTAGAAGTTTTTTTTTTTTGTCTCACAGTTCTGGAGACTGGGAAGTCTGAGATTGAGAGACTGCATCTGGGAGGTGCTTCGTGCTATGTCTAAAAAGACAGCAGGACAAACACAAAGTATGATAGAGAGAAGAAAAAAGCTCAAAGAAATTCACCTTTTTTTGAGAGACTTTTGAGAGTTAGAAAAGCCTACAAACCATAACAAACAATCTATTCTAAACATGGCAGTTGTAGCTGAACATCTTTGATATTTTCTCCAGTTTCTTACTAATTTAAAACACTTTGTAGTCTGTGAGCTGGGAGTTGTAAACCTTAAAAAGGTTGTATTATCAAACATTTAAAACAAATGTAGAAAAATTCATATGTAAAATCTTAATTAAAAACACATAAGAGGTAGAATACTAATTTATAGGAGCTATTTCCAACAAAGAAATAATCTATAACTAAGTTTCAAACATGATTATGAACATAGATCACCATTTTAAAATATGTCTGGATTGAAAGAATGCCACGGTTTATAAAACTGTAATACTTCTGGTGAGATGATTTTTATGGCTAAGTAAAACAAAAGGTAAGATTTTAAGCAAAAATTTAATATCAATCAAACTGTTTTATTTTATTTATTTTTTTATTTTTTTATTGTAATTAATAAAAGGGTTACATGGTATTTGCCAGATAGAAGGTGCATTAATTCACATACATCAATACCCTTTCACATGTCTTGGTACCCATTATCTTCCCCCCCACCCACCACCCACCCCCTATCTTGGTTTTCCCCCCTTCCCTATCAAATTTCAAATAACCAAATACAAATAAATTCAATATATCAGATAACAAAGTGAGATACTGTAACAATATGAGTTACCCAAGGGACAGCAAAGGAGATGAAAGATAACATAGTAGATTAAGGACAACAATCATTCGTTATATGGCTTTTGTTTAATCATTATAATACAAGTGGCTGAGTATTAACATCAAGTGAAAAATCTAGTGGATAGCAGCCTGACATCAGTTCAAGGCCCAGATACTGGCATACATTTACAAAAAGTTAATTAAAATATAATGAATCAATATCAAACCATGTAATCATAATTCAAACTATATTTGCTTCCCTGACTTTTCCAGATATGATGAAGTTTGAATATTCTCCACATAGTCACACTGTTTGAGAGAGCTAATAAGCAAAGCAATATCACTGAAAACTTTTGTGCAAAAGTTTCAAGCCTAATATTAATTTATTTAAAATGTTTGAGAAAGTTTGCATAGAAAATCTTGACAAATTAAAAAAAATATTATTTGGTTTTACCCCAGTTTCTCAAAACTCCTTATATTCGATAGCAGAAGAAATGGAACGGTACAGCATTAACTTATGCACATATCAGCTGTTTCTATCTTAACTAGGAAGCACTGTTTCATCTCTTATCAGACACAAAATGGATTGAAAGTTAATTGGAAAAGTATTTCAGAAGAAAAGTGGTAGAGAAAGGTCTAATAGGTTTTTCAAGATGTAAAGATTCATATTTTTATGTTGGAAAGGATACCAAACCAGAGAAAAGTTTCTAGTTAAGAACACAGTGAATATTTTTAATGTATGAAAAACCTAGCTACAATAGAGCAAAATAATAATAATAGTAATAATAATAATAATAATAATAAATCTACAGTTCCACTATACCTAGCAGGTCATGAAATATTTGTGATAAGCTTGAACAACCACTTTTTCATGAACTTAATAATTTTTTCTTTTCTTTTCTTTTCTGGTTAGTCTTGGGTCTTGAACTCTGGGCCTGGGCGCTGTCCCTGAGCTCTTCATCTCAAGGCTAGTGCTCTACTCCTTGTCTCACCAAATAAAGGTTATACCCTTTATTTTAAAAGCTATGCCTTTTCAAATTAACATTAAAACTTATACCACTTCTGCTTTTCTGGTGGTTAATTGGAGATAAGACTCACAGACTTTCATGCCCAGGCTGGCTTTGAACTACAATACTCAGACCTCAGTCTTCTGAGTGGCTAGGATTACAGGTGTGGGTCACTGGCTCCTGTCTTAATCTTTTTTGCTAAGTACTCACTTTGTTTTCAGATGAGGGACTGCTTTCCCAAGAGCCCTCTTTTTCTATTGATATCATCTCAGAAACCTTCTTCTTTTCAGTCACCATCTGTGGCTGCCTGCCTAGATATTATATATTCTTCCTGACCCCTGGAACTTGATCTGCATATTTTATCATTGTGCATATAGTAGTTGTGTAGTTCTTTGTTTTGCCATCATGGGCTTGAGCTCAGGGCCTGGGCACTGTCCTTGGACTTTCTCAAGGCTCAGCACTCTACCACTTGAGCCTCAGCACCACTTCCAGCTTTTTTCTATGTATGTGGTACCAGGGAATTGAACCCTGGTCTTCGTGCATGCTAGGCAAGCACTCTGCCACTAGGCCCCAGTAGTTGTTCTTCTTTATCAATACTGGAAGATTCTGATGACTCAGATACATCGGAGACATTTTTTGTAGCCCCTATAATACAACTATCTGCACTAAGATGTTCTGAATACATCTGAACACACACTCTGAAATCTAAAGAAAGGACATGCATTTTGATTTAATAATCCTGAATTCCAACAACTAGGACCAGTCAGAATTATTCTGGACTGGTATCCTTAAATTCAGTTGTTATGATAAAACAAAATACTGGACTATTTAAAACTATTGTCAAAAATCTCATTCAGTGGGGTAAAAGATAAGTCATCAAGACAAATTGAAATACATATTTCAAGACCATGAAAAGGAGACTAATCTGAAATGGAAAGACTTAGAAAAAATCATATTAAGTGAAGTAAGCCAGACTCAAAGGAACTTAGGCTCAATGGTTTCCCTCATTCGTCATAATCAGTAGAAACCTTGGGCTCTACTAGCAGAGATTTGCAATAGAGCAAAATCTTGATACATAAGGACATATAATGTGAAGCTAATTGAAAGGACCTCCAGGATAGTGAAACAAAAGCCATATAATGAATGATTGTTGTCCTTAATGTACTATGTTGTCTCTCATCTCCTTTGCTGTCCCTTGGTTATCTCATATTGGTATAGTATCTCACTTTGTTATCTGATATATTGAATTTATTTGTATTTGAATATTTGAAATTTGATAGGGAAGGGGGGAAAACCAAGACGGATGGGGGGTGTGGGGGGGAGGGAAACGGGTACCAAGACATGTGAAAGGGTATCAATGTATGTGAATGAATGCACCTTCTATCTGGCAAATATCATGTAACCCTTTTACTAATTACAATAAAAAAAACAATGCAGCCTTTAAAGATGCTACTAAAGTGTGAAACCATGATATAACAAGCCAAAAAGCTTTCTTTCTTTAGTTTCTATCTGTATGATTTTCTTCTCAACATCTAAACATTTTCTGAATATATAAATAGAACTTTTTAAAGTAGAGGCAAATTCATAGCAGATGTTAGCACTGGATGAATACAATAGGTTTGAGTAAAAACCAGAATGCTCCGTATTTTAGAACATCTGCACATCTTCCATCTCAGCTTCTTCTGAACATGCTTGGATCATGCTGTGACCCTTACATGGCTTTTCTAAGACAGTCAGAATTAGAGGCTTCTGGAACCTGATGTATTCAATGAGTGTGTGTGTGTGTGTGTGTGTGTGTGTGTGTGTGTGTGTGTGTGTGTGTGTGTGTGTGGCAGGGAGGACGGGGCAAGGGACAATACTGGGACTTGAACTCAGGGCCTAAATGCTGAACCTTAGCTTTTTCACTCAAAGCTGACACTCTACACTTGAGCCAGAGCTGCACTTTTGGCTTTTTATGGTTAATTGGAAATACGATTCCCATGGTCTTTGAAGCTTGGGCTGGCTTTAAACTGCAAATATATTAGGCTCCAGAGTAGCTAAAATTTCAGGTATGAGACACTGGTGCCCAGCCGCAGTGAAATTTTTATATAAGAAAATGTAAACCATTAACATATAAGCAGATATAAAGAATTTGTGTTGTTAGAGATTTCTTCTATCATTTAGCTGGTATTAGTTCAAATCATTCTTGTCATATCTAAATTAGTCAGCACATATTTTCCTGTCCATAACCAAGTTCCCAGTTCCATTAATCTTTCTAACAAGGTTTGAGACTATATAGGACAGAGCCCCTGCTGCCTAATCAATAAGGTGTCAGGGAGAAAACTAGACTCCCAATTGAAGTTTACAATAAACCAGCATGAAGTGGAGTCTCTGGAAGAATCACTTGAGTTTGGGACTCTGTTGAGCCCAAAGCCTCAGTAAGCCACAGAAAGAAGACTTGTGGGGGAATTGACAAAAATTAACTTCACTTAGGGCACAAAGAAGAGATCATTACTGGAACTCTGATGGCACAGTAACTTCCAGAGATCTAGAACACTCTCTGAACCATCACTGTTTCCTCCACTGCTCATCACTGTGGCATACGCTGTATCCCTGACACTATCAATATATGCTTGCATGTGCCCATCTTCATCTGAACAAAGCAGGTGAATGAAGGGTATTAACTATGGTGCACGTGGACGGCACACTGGTAAGGCATCTAATGGAATTAGGTGGGTTATTCACATTGCTCATTGAGGATCAATATTTCCACTGCAAACAACAAGCAAACTTGACTAAAATATAAAATGACTTACGTCTGGAAAGCACTGGGGAGATTCCAAGGTGTTAAGAATTTGAGAACCAAGATCAAGGAGAGAGAGAAAGGATAAAAGCAAGAGACCTAAATACCAAATCACCACATGGAATGTACAAGTTCTAACATACAAGGTGAAAATAAAATCATGGGGTAGTTGCTAAGAGATGGAGTAGGTAGATCCACTTTTAAGCTTTGTCACCAAGTTTATAAAACAAACTTTGACAGTCATAAAAGAGGACACGGGTATTTTCTGCATGATTTTACTGATGGTAAGGCTCTACTTTGCATAAAAATGTTGAAAGAAAGCAACATTTGATCGTTGGCAAGTGGCATGCAGAGATGGAGAAACTTGAGAATACATATACCATACTAGCAACACTCTCCTTTTTGAGAAGTGATTTTTAGAAGTGCCCTTAAGATAACAGTCCAATAAGTCACATTTTTATTAGTATTTGATATGTATTTTTGTGTAAATACAACATATGTATGCAAATACATATGTATGTAAATACGATAAAAATTTGGCTATATCTAGTATCGGTAACATTACTCCATTTATGAGGCAGCACTGTCATGATGTAATGACTTTCTAAAGGACTCACCTCAACACAGCAATGAAATTCCAAAAGGGTATAGAGGAGTCATTCCACCTGCGAACATCCTGCCCTGGATCCTCCACAGTTCATGTCTAATTCATGTCTTCTGCAAACACAATATACATCCATTCTATACTCCATAGCTCCCAACATCCTCACGTATTCCAACAGCAACTCAACAGCAACTCACAGGTCCAAACTCTCAGCTAAATCAGACATAACTAGACCTAAAACATGATTCATCCTGAGGCAAATTCTGTCTAGCTAGGATGTTTTAAATCAAAGTGTTAAGGTTAAGTGCTTCTCAAACACAGTGGAAGGGCATACATCAAAAAAGAAATGGACAACAGGACCCACGTAAATTCACACAGGGAAAGCAACATTAGACCCTAAACTCTCTATACCAGTTCTCTGCATGTGTTCTCTATTGGACACACAGTGGTGGTTGACACCACAAAGCCTTTGGCAACCCTGCTTCTTTGGCTTTGTAAGTTCATCTATCATATATTTTTCTTCCACAAAGCTCTAAAGCAGAGAGAGACTGCCGAGAGGATGGGTTTTACTCCATCTTCCAGGAAATTGTTCTCCATTTACACCATAGATTGGCTAACTATACTTCCATCAGCATTCTGTCAAATTACCTAAGCACTCTTCTTAGAGGATTCAGACTTTCTCTACAGCACCCTTCTTTCTCCCAATCCTCACCAGCACAAACTCAATATTTTGCTAGTGACAATACTGGGTTTCTGGCCTGCTCTTCCAAATTCTTCTGGTTTTTATCCAGCTTCAAAGCTGCTTCCACATGTTCAACTATTTGCTATAGTGATAGTCTCACTTTTCAATATCAATTTTCTTTTTTAGTCTGTTTTGTGATGCAGTCGCTATACCACAGACTGGGTCAATCATAATCAGTAGAAGTTTTTTTTTTTTGTCTCACAGTTCTGGAGACTGGGAAGTCTGAGATTGAGAGACTGCATCTGGGAGGTGCTTCGTGCTATGTCTAAAAAGACAGCAGGACAAACACAAAGTATGATAGAGAGAAGAAAAAAGCTCAAAGAAATTCACCTTTTTTTGAGAGACTTTTGAGAGTTAGAAAAGCCTACAAACCATAACAAACAATCTATTCTAAACATGGCAGTTGTAGCTGAACATCTTTGATATTTTCTCCAGTTTCTTACTAATTTAAAACACTTTGTAGTCTGTGAGCTGGGAGTTGTAAACCTTAAAAAGGTTGTATTATCAAACATTTAAAACAAATGTAGAAAAATTCATATGTAAAATCTTAATTAAAAACACATAAGAGGTAGAATACTAATTTATAGGAGCTATTTCCAACAAAGAAATAATCTATAACTAAGTTTCAAACATGATTATGAACATAGATCACCATTTTAAAATATGTCTGGATTGAAAGAATGCCACGGTTTATAAAACTGTAATACTTCTGGTGAGATGATTTTTATGGCTAAGTAAAACAAAAGGTAAGATTTTAAGCAAAAATTTAATATCAATCAAACTGTTTTATTTTATTTATTTTTTTATTTTTTATTGTAATTAATAGAAGGGTTACATGATATTTGCCAGATAGAAGGTGCATTAATTCACATCCATCAATACCCTTTCACATGTCTTGGTACCCATTATCTTCCCCCCAACCACCCACCCCCTATCTTGGTTTTCCCCCCTTCCCTATCAAATTTCAAATAACCAAATACAAATAAATTCAATATATCAGATAACAAAGTGAGATACTGTAACAATATGAGTTACCCAAGGGACAGCAAAGGAGATGAAAGATAACATAGTAGATTAAGGACAACAATCATTCGTTATATGGCTTTTGTTTAATCATTATAATACAAGTGGCTGAGTATTAACATCAAGTGAAAAATCTAGTGGATAGCAGCCTGACATCAGTTCAAGGCCCAGATACTGGCATACATTTACAAAAAGTTAATTAAAATATAATGAATCAATATCAAACCATGTAATCATAATTCAAACTATATTTGCTTCCCTGACTTTTCCAGATATGATGAAGTTTGAATATTCTCCACATAGTCACACTGTTTGAGAGAGCTAATAAGCAAAGCAATATCACTGAAAACTTTTGTGCAAAAGTTTCAAGCCTAATATTAATTTATTTAAAATGTTTGAGAAAGTTTGCATAGAAAATCTTGACAAATTAAAAAAAATATTATTTGGTTTTACCCCAGTTTCTCAAAACTCCTTATATTCGATAGCAGAAGAAATGGAACGGTACAGCATTAACTTATGCACATATCAGCTGTTTCTATCTTAACTAGGAAGCACTGTTTCATCTCTTATCAGACACAAAATGGATTGAAAGTTAATTGGAAAAGTATTTCAGAAGAAAAGTGGTAGAGAAAGGTCTAATAGGTTTTTCAAGATGTAAAGATTCATATTTTTATGTTGGAAAGGATACCAAACCAGAGAAAAGTTTCTAGTTAAGAACACAGTGAATATTTTTAATGTATGAAAAACCTAGCTACAATAGAGCAAAATAATAATAATAGTAATAATAATAATAATAATAATAATAAATCTACAGTTCCACTATACCTAGCAGGTCATGAAATATTTGTGATAAGCTTGAACAACCACTTTTTCATGAACTTAATAATTTTTTCTTTTCTTTTCTTTTCTGGTTAGTCTTGGGTCTTGAACTCTGGGCCTGGGCGCTGTCCCTGAGCTCTTCATCTCAAGGCTAGTGCTCTACTCCTTGTCTCACCAAATAAAGGTTATACCCTTTATTTTAAAAGCTATGCCTTTTCAAATTAACATTAAAACTTATACCACTTCTGCTTTTCTGGTGGTTAATTGGAGATAAGACTCACAGACTTTCATGCCCAGGCTGGCTTTGAACTACAATACTCAGACCTCAGTCTTCTGAGTGGCTAGGATTACAGGTGTGGGTCACTGGCTCCTGTCTTAATCTTTTTTGCTAAGTACTCACTTTGTTTTCAGATGAGGGACTGCTTTCCCAAGAGCCCTCTTTTTCTATTGATATCATCTCAGAAACCTTCTTCTTTTCAGTCACCATCTGTGGCTGCCTGCCTAGATATTATATATTCTCCCTGACCCCTGGAACTTGATCTGCATATTTTATCATTGTGCATATAGTAGTTGTGTAGTTCTTTGTTTTGCCATCATGGGCTTGAGCTCAGGGCCTGGGCACTGTCCTTGGACTTTCTCAAGGCTCAGCACTCTACCACTTGAGCCTCAGCACCACTTCCAGCTTTTTTCTATGTATGTGGTACCAGGGAATTGAACCCTGGTCTTCGTGCATGCTAGGCAAGCACTCTGCCACTAGGCCCCAGTAGTTGTTCTTCTTTATCAATACTGGAAGATTCTGATGACTCAGATACATCGGAGACATTTTTTGTAGCCCCTATAATACAACTATCTGCACTAAGATGTTCTGAATACATCTGAACACACACTCTGAAATCTAAAGAAAGGACATGCATTTTGATTTAATAATCCTGAATTCCAACAACTAGGACCAGTCAGAATTATTCTGGACTGGTATCCTTAAATTCAGTTGTTATGATAAAACAAAACACTGGACTATTTAAAACTATTGTCAAAAATCTCATTCAGTGGGGTAAAAGATAAGTCATCAAGACAAATTGAAATACATATTTCAAGACCATGAAAAGGAGACTAATCTGAAATGGAAAGACTTAGAAAAAATCATATTAAGTGAAGTAAGCCAGACTCAAAGGAACTTAGGCTCAATGGTTTCCCTCATTCGTCATAATCAGTAGAAACCTTGGGCTCTACTAGCAGAGATTTGCAATAGAGCAAAATCTTGATACATAAGGACATATAATGTGAAGCTAATTGAAAGGACCTCCAGGATAGTGAAACAAAAGCCATATAATGAATGATTGTTGTCCTTAATGTACTATGTTGTCTCTCATCTCCTTTGCTGTCCCTTGGTTATCTCATATTGGTATAGTATCTCACTTTGTTATCTGATATATTGAATTTATTTGTATTTGAATATTTGAAATTTGATAGGGAAGGGGGGAAAACCAAGACGGATGGGGGGTGTGGGGGGGAGGGAAACGGGTACCAAGACATGTGAAAGGGTATCAGTGTATGTGAATGAATGCACCTTCTATCTGGCAAATATCATGTAACCCTTTTACTAATTACAATAAAAAAAAAACAATGCAGCCTTTAAAGATGCTACTAAAGTGTGAAACCATGATATAACAAGCCAAAAAGCTTTCTTTCTTTAGTTTCTATCTGTATGATTTTCTTCTCAACATCTAAACATTTTCTGAATATATAAATAGAACTTTTTAAAGTAGAGGCAAATTCATAGCAGATGTTAGCACTGGATGAATACAATAGGTTTGATTAAAAACCAGAGTGCTCCGTATTTTAGAACATCTGCACATCTTCCATCTCAGCTTCTTCTGAACATGCTTGGATCATGCTGTGACCCTTACATGGCTTTTCTAAGACAGTCAGAATTAGAGGCTTCTGGAACCTGATGTATTCAATGAGTGTGTGTGTGTGTGTGTGTGTGTGTGTGTGTGTGTGTGTGTGTGTGTGTGTGTGGCAGGGAGGACGGGGCAAGGGACAATACTGGGACTTGAACTCAGGGCCTAAATGCTGAACCTTAGCTTTTTCACTGAAAGCTGACACTCTACACTTGAGCCAGAGCTGCACTTTTGGCTTTTTATGGTTAATTGGAAATACGATTCCCATGGTCTTTGAAGCTTGGGCTGGCTTTAAACTGCAAATATATTAGGCTCCAGAGTAGCTAAAATTTCAGGTATGAGACACTGGTGCCCAGCCGCAGTGAAATTTTTATATAAGAAAATGTAAACCATTAACATATAAGCAGATATAAAGAATTTGTGTTGTTAGAGATTTCTTCTATCATTTAGCTGGTATTAGTTCAAATCATTCTTGTCATATCTAAATTAGTCAGCACATATTTTCCTGTCCATAACCAAGTTCCCAGTTCCATTAATCTTTCTAACAAGGTTTGAGACTATATAGGACAGAGCCCCTGCTGCCTAATCAATAAGGTGTCAGGGAGAAAACTAGACTCCCAATTGAAGTTTACAATAAACCAGCATGAAGTGGAGTCTCTGGAAGAATCACTTGAGTTTGGGACTCTGTTGAGCCCAAAGCCTCAGTAAGCCACAGAAAGAAGACTTGTGGGGGAATTGACAAAAATTAACTTCACTTAGGGCACAAAGAAGAGATCATTACTGGAACTCTGATGACACAGTAACTTCCAGAGATCTAGAACACTCTCTGAACCATCACTGTTTCCTCCACTGCTCATCACTGTGGCATACGCTGTATCCCTGACACTATCAATATATGCTTGCATGTGCCCATCTTCATCTGAACAAAGCAGGTGAATGAAGGGTATTAACTATGGTGCACGTGGACGGCACACTGGTAAGGCATCTAATGGAATTAGGTGGGTTATTCACATTGCTCATTGAGGATCAATATTTCCACTGCAAACAACAAGCAAACTTGACTAAAATATAAAATGACTTACGTCTGGAAAGCACTGGGGAGATTCCAAGGTGTTAAGAATTTGAGAACCAAGATCAAGGAGAGAGAGAAAGGATAAAAGCAAGAGACCTAAATACCAAATCACCACATGGAATGTACAAGTTCTAACATACAAGGTGAAAATAAAATCATGGGGTAGTTGCTAAGAGATGGAGTAGGTAGATCCACTTTTAAGCTTTGTCACCAAGTTTATAAAACAAACTTTGACAGTCATAAAAGGGACACGGGTATTTTCTGCATGATTTTACTGATGGTAAGGCTCTACTTTGCATAAAAATGTTGAGAGAAAGCAACATTTGATCGTTGGCAAGTGGCATGCACAGATGGAGAAACTTGAGAATACATATACCATACTAGCAACACTCTCCTTTTTGAGAAGTGATTTTTAGAAGTGCCCTTAAGATAACAGTCCAATAAGTCACATTTTTATTAGTATTTGATATGTATTTTTGTGTAAATACAACATATGTATGCAAATACATATGTATGTAAATACGATAAAAATTTGACTATATCTAGTATCGGTAACATTACTCCATTTATGAGGCAGCACTGTCATGATGTAATGACTTTCTAAAGGACTCACCTCAACACAGCAATGAAATTCCAAAAGGGTATAGAGGAGTCATTCCACCTGCGAACATCCTGCCCTGGATCCTCCACAGTTCATGTCTAATTCATGTCTTCTGCAAACACAATATACATCCATTCTATACTCCATAGCTCCCAACATCCTCACGTATTCCAACAGCAACTCAACAGCAACTCACAGGTCCAAACTCTCAGCTAAATCAGACATAACTAGACCTAAAACATGATTCATCCTGAGGCAAATTCTGTCTAGCTAGGATGTTTTAAATCAAAGTGTTAAGGTTAAGTGCTTCTCAAACACAGTGGAAGGGCATACATCAAAAAAGAAATGGACAACAGGACCCACGTAAATTCACACAGGGAAAGCAACATTAGACCCTAAACTCTCTATACCAGTTCTCTGCATGTGTTCTCTATTGGACACACAGTGGTGGTTGACACCACAAAGCCTTTGGCAACCCTGCTTCTTTGGCTTTGTAAGTTCATCTATCATATATTTTTCTTCCACAAAGCTCTAAAGCAGAGAGAGACTGCCGAGAGGATGGGTTTTACTCCATCTTCCAGGAAATTGTTCTCCATTTACACCATAGATTGGCTAACTATACTTCCATCAGCATTCTGTCAAATTACCTAAGCACTCTTCTTAGAGGATTCAGACTTTCTCTACAGCACCCTTCTTTCTCCCAATCCTCACCAGCACAAACTCAATATTTTGCTAGTGACAATACTGGGTTTCTGGCCTGCTCTTCCAAATTCTTCTGGTTTTTATCCAGCTTCAAAGCTGCTTCCACATGTTCAACTATTTGCTATAGTGATAGTCTCACTTTTCAATATCAATTTTCTTTTTTAGTCTGTTTTGTGATGCAGTCGCTATACCACAGACTGGGTCAATCATAATCAGTAGAAGTTTTTTTTTTGTCTCACAGTTCTGGAGACTGGGAAGTCTGAGATTGAGAGACTGCATCTGGGAGGTGCTTTGTGCTATGTCTAAAAAGACAGCAGGACAAACACAAAGTATGATAGAGAGAAGAAAAAAGCTCAAAGAAATTCACCTTTATTTGAGAGACTTTTGAGAGTTAGAAAAGCCTACAAACCATAACAAACAATCTATTCTAAACATGGCAGTTGTAGCTGAACATCTTTGATATTTTCTCCAGTTTCTTACTAATTTAAAACACTTTGTAGTCTGTGAGCTGGGAGTTGTAAACCTTAAAAAGGTTGTATTATCAAACATTTAAAACAAATGTAGAAAAATTCATATGTAAAATCTTAATTAAAAACACATAAGAGGTAGAATACTAATTTATAGGAGCTATTTCCAACAAAGAAATAATCTATAACTAAGTTTCAAACATGATTATGAACATAGATCACCATTTTAAAATATGTCTGGATTGAAAGAATGCCACGGTTTATAAAACTGTAATACTTCTGGTGAGATGATTTTTATGGCTAAGTAAAACAAAAGGTAAGATTTTAAGCAAAAATTTAATATCAATCAAACTGTTTTATTTTATTTATTTTTTTATTTTTTATTGTAATTAATAGAAGGGTTACATGATATTTGCCAGATAGAAGGTGCATTAATTCACATCCATCAATACCCTTTCACATGTCTTGGTACCCATTATCTTCCCCCCAACCACCCACCCCCTATCTTGGTTTTCCCCCCTTCCCTATCAAATTTCAAATAACCAAATACAAATAAATTCAATATATCAGATAACAAAGTGAGATACTGTAACAATATGAGTTACCCAAGGGACAGCAAAGGAGATGAAAGATAACATAGTAGATTAAGGACAACAATCATTCGTTATATGGCTTTTGTTTAATCATTATAATACAAGTGGCTGAGTATTAACATCAAGTGAAAAATCTAGTGGATAGCAGCCTGACATCAGTTCAAGGCCCAGATACTGGCATACATTTACAAAAAGTTAATTAAAATATAATGAATCAATATCAAACCATGTAATCATAATTCAAACTATATTTGCTTCCCTGACTTTTCCAGATATGATGAAGTTTGAATATTCTCCACATAGTCACACTGTTTGAGAGAGCTAATAAGCAAAGCAATATCACTGAAAACTTTTGTGCAAAAGTTTCAAGCCTAATATTAATTTATTTAAAATGTTTGAGAAAGTTTGCATAGAAAATCTTGACAAATTAAAAAAAATATTATTTGGTTTTACCCCAGTTTCTCAAAACTCCTTATATTCGATAGCAGAAGAAATGGAACGGTACAGCATTAACTTATGCACATATCAGCTGTTTCTATCTTAACTAGGAAGCACTGTTTCATCTCTTATCAGACACAAAATGGATTGAAAGTTAATTGGAAAAGTATTTCAGAAGAAAAGTGGTAGAGAAAGGTCTAATAGGTTTTTCAAGATGTAAAGATTCATATTTTTATGTTGGAAAGGATACCAAACCAGAGAAAAGTTTCTAGTTAAGAACACAGTGAATATTTTTAATGTATGAAAAACCTAGCTACAATAGAGCAAAATAATAATAATAGTAATAATAATAATAATAATAATAATAATAATAATAAATCTACAGTTCCACTATACCTAGCAGGTCATGAAATATTTGTGATAAGCTTGAACAACCACTTTTTCATGAACTTAATAATTTTTTCTTTTCTTTTCTTTTCTGGTTAGTCTTGGGTCTTGAACTCTGGGCCTGGGCGCTGTCCCTGAGCTCTTCATCTCAAGGCTAGTGCTCTACTCCTTGTCTCACCAAATAAAGGTTATACCCTTTATTTTAAAAGCTATGCCTTTTCAAATTAACATTAAAACTTATACCACTTCTGCTTTTCTGGTGGTTAATTGGAGATAAGACTCACAGACTTTCATGCCCAGGCTGGCTTTGAACTACAATACTCAGACCTCAGTCTTCTGAGTGGCTAGGATTACAGGTGTGGGTCACTGGCTCCTGTCTTAATCTTTTTTGCTAAGTACTCACTTTGTTTTCAGATGAGGGACTGCTTTCCCAAGAGCCCTCTTTTTCTATTGATATCATCTCAGAAACCTTCTTCTTTTCAGTCACCATCTGTGGCTGCCTGCCTAGATATTATATATTCTCCCTGACCCCTGGAACTTGATCTGCATATTTTATCATTGTGCATATAGTAGTTGTGTAGTTCTTTGTTTTGCCATCATGGGCTTGAGCTCAGGGCCTGGGCACTGTCCTTGGACTTTCTCAAGGCTCAGCACTCTACCACTTGAGCCTCAGCACCACTTCCAGCTTTTTTCTATGTATGTGGTACCAGGGAATTGAACCCTGGTCTTCGTGCATGCTAGGCAAGCACTCTGCCACTAGGCCCCAGTAGTTGTTCTTCTTTATCAATACTGGAAGATTCTGATGACTCAGATACATCGGAGACATTTTTTGTAGCCCCTATAATACAACTATCTGCACTAAGATGTTCTGAATACATCTGAACACACACTCTGAAATCTAAAGAAAGGACATGCATTTTGATTTAATAATCCTGAATTCCAACAACTAGGACCAGTCAGAATTATTCTGGACTGGTATCCTTAAATTCAGTTGTTATGATAAAACAAAACACTGGACTATTTAAAACTATTGTCAAAAATCTCATTCAGTGGGGTAAAAGATAAGTCATCAAGACAAATTGAAATACATATTTCAAGACCATGAAAAGGAGACTAATCTGAAATGGAAAGACTTAGAAAAAATCATATTAAGTGAAGTAAGCCAGACTCAAAGGAACTTAGGCTCAATGGTTTCCCTCATTCGTCATAATCAGTAGAAACCTTGGGCTCTACTAGCAGAGATTTGCAATAGAGCAAAATCTTGATACATAAGGACATATAATGTGAAGCTAATTGAAAGGACCTCCAGGATAGTGAAACAAAAGCCATATAATGAATGATTGTTGTCCTTAATGTACTATGTTGTCTCTCATCTCCTTTGCTGTCCCTTGGTTATCTCATATTGGTATAGTATCTCACTTTGTTATCTGATATATTGAATTTATTTGTATTTGAATATTTGAAATTTGATAGGGAAGGGGGGAAAACCAAGACGGATGGGGGGTGTGGGGGGGAGGGAAACGGGTACCAAGACATGTGAAAGGGTATCAATGTATGTGAATGAATGCACCTTCTATCTGGCAAATATCATGTAACCCTTTTACTAATTACAATAAAAAAAAAACAATGCAGCCTTTAAAGATGCTACTAAAGTGTGAAACCATGATATAACAAGCCAAAAAGCTTTCTTTCTTTAGTTTCTATCTGTATGATTTTCTTCTCAACATCTAAACATTTTCTGAATATATAAATAGAACTTTTTAAAGTAGAGGCAAATTCATAGCAGATGTTAGCACTGGATGAATACAATAGGTTTGAGTAAAAACCAGAGTGCTCCGTATTTTAGAACATCTGCACATCTTCCATCTCAGCTTCTTCTGAACATGCTTGGATCATGCTGTGACCCTTACATGGCTTTTCTAAGACAGTCAGAATTAGAGGCTTCTGGAACCTGATGTATTCAATGAGTGTGTGTGTGTGTGTGTGTGTGTGTGTGTGTGTGTGTGTGTGTGTGTGTGTGTGGCAGGGAGGACGGGGCAAGGGACAATACTGGGACTTGAACTCAGGGCCTAAATGCTGAACCTTAGCTTTTTCACTCAAAGCTGACACTCTACACTTGAGCCAGAGCTGCACTTTTGGCTTTTTATGGTTAATTGGAAATACGATTCCCATGGTCTTTGAAGCTTGGGCTGGCTTTAAACTGCAAATATATTAGGCTCCAGAGTAGCTAAAATTTCAGGTATGAGACACTGGTGCCCAGCCGCAGTGAAATTTTTATATAAGAAAATGTAAACCATTAACATATAAGCAGATATAAAGAATTTGTGTTGTTAGAGATTTCTTCTATCATTTAGCTGGTATTAGTTCAAATCATTCTTGTCATATCTAAATTAGTCAGCACATATTTTCCTGTCCATAACCAAGTTCCCAGTTCCATTAATCTTTCTAACAAGGTTTGAGACTATATAGGACAGAGCCCCTGCTGCCTAATCAATAAGGTGTCAGGGAGAAAACTAGACTCCCAATTGAAGTTTACAATAAACCAGCATGAAGTGGAGTCTCTGGAAGAATCACTTGAGTTTGGGACTCTGTTGAGCCCAAAGCCTCAGTAAGCCACAGAAAGAAGACTTGTGGGGGAATTGACAAAAATTAACTTCACTTAGGGCACAAAGAAGAGATCATTACTGGAACTCTGATGACACAGTAACTTCCAGAGATCTAGAACACTCTCTGAACCATCACTGTTTCCTCCACTGCTCATCACTGTGGCATACGCTGTATCCCTGACACTATCAATATATGCTTGCATGTGCCCATCTTCATCTGAACAAAGCAGGTGAATGAAGGGTATTAACTATGGTGCACGTGGACGGCACACTGGTAAGGCATCTAATGGAATTAGGTGGGTTATTCACATTGCTCATTGAGGATCAATATTTCCACTGCAAACAACAAGCAAACTTGACTAAAATATAAAATGACTTACGTCTGGAAAGCACTGGGGAGATTCCAAGGTGTTAAGAATTTGAGAACCAAGATCAAGGAGAGAGAGAAAGGATAAAAGCAAGAGACCTAAATACCAAATCACCACATGGAATGTACAAGTTCTAACATACAAGGTGAAAATAAAATCATGGGGTAGTTGCTAAGAGATGGAGTAGGTAGATCCACTTTTAAGCTTTGTCACCAAGTTTATAAAACAAACTTTGACAGTCATAAAAGGGACACGGGTATTTTCTGCATGATTTTACTGATGGTAAGGCTCTACTTTGCATAAAAATGTTGAGAGAAAGCAACATTTGATCGTTGGCAAGTGGCATGCACAGATGGAGAAACTTGAGAATACATATACCATACTAGCAACACTCTCCTTTTTGAGAAGTGATTTTTAGAAGTGCCCTTAAGATAACAGTCCAATAAGTCACATTTTTATTAGTATTTGATATGTATTTTTGTGTAAATACAACATATGTATGCAAATACATATGTATGTAAATACGATAAAAATTTGACTATATCTAGTATCGGTAACATTACTCCATTTATGAGGCAGCACTGTCATGATGTAATGACTTTCTAAAGGACTCACCTCAACACAGCAATGAAATTCCAAAAGGGTATAGAGGAGTCATTCCACCTGCGAACATCCTGCCCTGGATCCTCCACAGTTCATGTCTAATTCATGTCTTCTGCAAACACAATATACATCCATTCTATACTCCATAGCTCCCAACATCCTCACGTATTCCAACAGCAACTCAACAGCAACTCACAGGTCCAAACTCTCAGCTAAATCAGACATAACTAGACCTAAAACATGATTCATCCTGAGGCAAATTCTGTCTAGCTAGGATGTTTTAAATCAAAGTGTTAAGGTTAAGTGCTTCTCAAACACAGTGGAAGGGCATACATCAAAAAAGAAATGGACAACAGGACCCACGTAAATTCACACAGGGAAAGCAACATTAGACCCTAAACTCTCTATACCAGTTCTCTGCATGTGTTCTCTATTGGACACACAGTGGTGGTTGACACCACAAAGCCTTTGGCAACCCTGCTTCTTTGGCTTTGTAAGTTCATCTATCATATATTTTTCTTCCACAAAGCTCTAAAGCAGAGAGAGACTGCCGAGAGGATGGGTTTTACTCCATCTTCCAGGAAATTGTTCTCCATTTACACCATAGATTGGCTAACTATACTTCCATCAGCATTCTGTCAAATTACCTAAGCACTCTTCTTAGAGGATTCAGACTTTCTCTACAGCACCCTTCTTTCTCCCAATCCTCACCAGCACAAACTCAATATTTTGCTAGTGACAATACTGGGTTTCTGGCCTGCTCTTCCAAATTCTTCTGGTTTTTATCCAGCTTCAAAGCTGCTTCCACATGTTCAACTATTTGCTATAGTGATAGTCTCACTTTTCAATATCAATTTTCTTTTTTAGTCTGTTTTGTGATGCAGTCGCTATACCACAGACTGGGTCAATCATAATCAGTAGAAGTTTTTTTTTTGTCTCACAGTTCTGGAGACTGGGAAGTCTGAGATTGAGAGACTGCATCTGGGAGGTGCTTCGTGCTATGTCTAAAAAGACAGCAGGACAAACACAAAGTATGATAGAGAGAAGAAAAAAGCTCAAAGAAATTCACCTTTATTTGAGAGACTTTTGAGAGTTAGAAAAGCCTACAAACCATAACAAACAATCTATTCTAAACATGGCAGTTGTAGCTGAACATCTTTGATATTTTCTCCAGTTTCTTACTAATTTAAAACACTTTGTAGTCTGTGAGCTGGGAGTTGTAAACCTTAAAAAGGTTGTATTATCAAACATTTAAAACAAATGTAGAAAAATTCATATGTAAAATCTTAATTAAAAACACATAAGAGGTAGAATACTAATTTATAGGAGCTATTTCCAACAAAGAAATAATCTATAACTAAGTTTCAAACATGATTATGAACATAGATCACCATTTTAAAATATGTCTGGATTGAAAGAATGCCACGGTTTATAAAACTGTAATACTTCTGGTGAGATGATTTTTATGGCTAAGTAAAACAAAAGGTAAGATTTTAAGCAAAAATTTAATATCAATCAAACTGTTTTATTTTATTTATTTTTTTATTTTTTATTGTAATTAATAGAAGGGTTACATGATATTTGCCAGATAGAAGGTGCATTAATTCACATCCATCAATACCCTTTCACATGTCTTGGTACCCATTATCTTCCCCCCAACCACCCACCCCCTATCTTGGTTTTCCCCCCTTCCCTATCAAATTTCAAATAACCAAATACAAATAAATTCAATATATCAGATAACAAAGTGAGATACTGTAACAATATGAGTTACCCAAGGGACAGCAAAGGAGATGAAAGATAACATAGTAGATTAAGGACAACAATCATTCGTTATATGGCTTTTGTTTAATCATTATAATACAAGTGGCTGAGTATTAACATCAAGTGAAAAATCTAGTGGATAGCAGCCTGACATCAGTTCAAGGCCCAGATACTGGCATACATTTACAAAAAGTTAATTAAAATATAATGAATCAATATCAAACCATGTAATCATAATTCAAACTATATTTGCTTCCCTGACTTTTCCAGATATGATGAAGTTTGAATATTCTCCACATAGTCACACTGTTTGAGAGAGCTAATAAGCAAAGCAATATCACTGAAAACTTTTGTGCAAAAGTTTCAAGCCTAATATTAATTTATTTAAAATGTTTGAGAAAGTTTGCATAGAAAATCTTGACAAATTAAAAAAAATATTATTTGGTTTTACCCCAGTTTCTCAAAACTCCTTACATTCGATAGCAGAAGAAATGGAACGGTACAGCATTAACTTATGCACATATCAGCTGTTTCTATCTTAACTAGGAAGCACTGTTTCATCTCTTATCAGACACAAAATGGATTGAAAGTTAATTGGAAAAGTATTTCAGAAGAAAAGTGGTAGAGAAAGGTCTAATAGGTTTTTCAAGATGTAAAGATTCATATTTTTATGTTGGAAAGGATACCAAACCAGAGAAAAGTTTCTAGTTAAGAACACAGTGAATATTTTTAATGTATGAAAAACCTAGCTACAATAGAGCAAAATAATAATAATAGTAATAATAATAATAATAATAATAATAAATCTACAGTTCCACTATACCTAGCAGGTCATGAAATATTTGTGATAAGCTTGAACAACCACTTTTTCATGAACTTAATAATTTTTTCTTTTCTTTTCTTTTCTGGTTAGTCTTGGGTCTTGAACTCTGGGCCTGGGCGCTGTCCCTGAGCTCTTCATCTCAAGGCTAGTGCTCTACTCCTTGTCTCACCAAATAAAGGTTATACCCTTTATTTTAAAAGCTATGCCTTTTCAAATTAACATTAAAACTTATACCACTTCTGCTTTTCTGGTGGTTAATTGGAGATAAGACTCACAGACTTTCATGCCCAGGCTGGCTTTGAACTACAATACTCAGACCTCAGTCTTCTGAGTGGCTAGGATTACAGGTGTGGGTCACTGGCTCCTGTCTTAATCTTTTTTGCTAAGTACTCACTTTGTTTTCAGATGAGGGACTGCTTTCCCAAGAGCCCTCTTTTTCTATTGATATCATCTCAGAAACCTTCTTCTTTTCAGTCACCATCTGTGGCTGCCTGCCTAGATATTATATATTCTTCCTGACCCCTGGAACTTGATCTGCATATTTTATCATTGTGCATATAGTAGTTGTGTAGTTCTTTGTTTTGCCATCATGGGCTTGAGCTCAGGGCCTGGGCACTGTCCTTGGACTTTCTCAAGGCTCAGCACTCTACCACTTGAGCCTCAGCACCACTTCCAGCTTTTTTCTATGTATGTGGTACCAGGGAATTGAACCCTGGTCTTCGTGCATGCTAGGCAAGCACTCTGCCACTAGGCCCCAGTAGTTGTTCTTCTTTATCAATACTGGAAGATTCTGATGACTCAGATACATCTGAGACATTTTTTGTAGCCCCTATAATACAACTATCTGCACTAAGATGTTCTGAATACATCTGAACACACACTCTGAAATCTAAAGAAAGGACATGCATTTTGATTTAATAATCCTGAATTCCAACAACTAGGACCAGTCAGAATTATTCTGGACTGGTATCCTTAAATTCAGTTGTTATGATAAAACAAAACACTGGACTATTTAAAACTATTGTCAAAAATCTCATTCAGTGGGGTAAAAGATAAGTCATCAAGACAAATTGAAATACATATTTCAAGACCATGAAAAGGAGACTAATCTGAAATGGAAAGACTTAGAAAAAATCATATTAAGTGAAGTAAGCCAGACTCAAAGGAACTTAGGCTCAATGGTTTCCCTCATTCGTCATAATCAGTAGAAACCTTGGGCTCTACTAGCAGAGATTTGCAATAGAGCAAAATCTTGATACATAAGGACATATAATGTGAAGCTAATTGAAAGGACCTCCAGGATAGTGAAACAAAAGCCATATAATGAATGATCGTTGTCCTTAATGTACTATGTTGTCTCTCATCTCCTTTGCTGTCCCTTGGTTATCTCATATTGGTATAGTATCTCATTTGTTATCTGATATATTGAATTTATTTGTATTTGAATATTTGAAATTTGATAGGGAAGGGGGGAAAACCAAGACGGATGGGGGGTGTGGGGGGGAGGGAAACGGGTACCAAGACATGTGAAAGGGTATCAGTGTATGTGAATGAATGCACCTTCTATCTGGCAAATATCATGTAACCCTTTTACTAATTACAATAAAAAAAACAATGCAGCCTTTAAAGATGCTACTAAAGTGTGAAACCATGATATAACAAGCCAAAAAAGCTTTCTTTCTTTAGTTTCTATCTGTATGATTTTCTTCTCAACATCTAAACATTTTCTGAATATATAAATAGAACTTTTTAAAGTAGAGGCAAATTCATAGCAGATGTTAGCACTGGATGAATACAATAGGTTTGAGTAAAAACCAGAGTGCTCCGTATTTTAGGACATCTGCACATCTTCCATCTCAGCTTCTTCTGAACATGCTTGGATCTTGCTGTGACCCTTACATGGCTTTTCTAAGACAGTCAGAATTAGAGGCTTCTGCAACCTGATGTATTCAATGAGTGTGTGTGTGTGTGTGTGTGTGTGTGTGTGTGTGGCAGGGAGGACGGGGCAAGGGACAATACTGGGACTTGAAGTCAGGGCCTAAATGCTGAACCTTAGCTTTTTCACTCAAAGCTGACACTCTACACTTGAGCCAGAGCTGCACTTTTGGCTTTTTATGGTTAATTGGAAATACGATTCCCATGGTCTTTGAAGCTTGGGCTGGCTTTAAACTGCAAATATATTAGGCTCCAGAGTAGCTAAAATTTCAGGTATGAGACACTGGTGCCCAGCCGCAGTGAAATTTTTATTTAAGAAAATGTAAACCATTAACATATAAGCAGATATAAAGAATTTGTGTTGTTAGAGATTTCTTCTATGATTTAGCTGGTATTAGTTCAAATCATTCTTGTCATATCTAAATTAGTCAGCACATATTTTCCTGTCCATAACCAAGTTCCCAGTTCCATTAATCTTTCTAACAAGGTTTGAGACTATATAGGACAGAGCCCCTGCTGCCTAATCAATAAGGTGTCAGGGAGAAAACTAGACTCCCAATTGAAGTTTACAATAAACCAGCATGAAGTGGAATCTCTGGAAGAATCACTTGAGTTTGGGACTATGTTTGGACCAAAGCCTCAGTAAGCCACAGAAAGAAGACTTGTGGGGGAATTGACAAAAATTAACTTCACTTAGGGCACAAAGAAGAGATCATTACTGGAACTCTGATGACACAGTAACTTCCAGAGATCTAGAACACTCTCTGAACCATCACTGTTTCCTCCACTGCTCATCACTGTGGCATACGCTGTATCCCTGACACTATCAATATATGCTTGCATGTGCCCATCTTCATCTGAACAAAGCAGGTGAATGAAGGGTATTAACTATGGTGCACGTGGACGGCACACTGGTAAGGCATCTAATGGAATTAGGTGGGTTATTCACATTGCTCATTGAGGATCAATATTTCCACTGCAAACAACAAGCAAACTTGACTAAAATATAAAATGACTTACGTCTGGAAAGCACTGGGGAGATTCCAAGGTGTTAAGAATTTGAGAACCAAGATCAAGGAGAGAGAGAAAGGATAAAAGCAAGAGACCTAAATACCAAATCACCACATGGAATGTACAAGTTCTAACATACAAGGTGAAAATAAAATCATGGGGTAGTTGCTAAGAGATGGAGTAGGTAGATCCACTTTTAAGCTTTGTCACCAAGTTTATAAAACAAACTTTGACAGTCATAAAAGAGGACACGGGTATTTTCTGCATGATTTTACTGATGGTAAGGCTCTACTTTGCATAAAAATGTTGAAAGAAAGCAACATTTGATCATTGGCAAGTGGCATGCAGAGATGGAGAAACTTGAGAATACATATACCATACTAGCAACACTCTCCTTTTTGAGAAGTGATTTTTAGAAGTGCCCTTAAGATAACAGTCCAATAAGTCACATTTTTATTAGTATTTGATATGTATTTTTGTGTAAATACAACATATGTATGCAAATACATATGTATGTAAATACGATAAAAATTTGACTATATCTAGTATCGGTAACATTACTCCATTTATGAGGCAGCACTGTCATGATGTAATGACTTTCTAAAGGACTCACCTCAACACAGCAATGAAATTCCAAAAGGGTATAGAGGAGTCATTCCACCTGCGAACATCCTGCCCTGGATCCTCCACAGTTCATGTCTAATTCATGTCTTCTGCAAACACAATATACATCCATTCTATACTCCATAGCTCCCAACATCCTCACGTATTCCAACAGCAACTCAACAGCAACTCACAGGTCCAAACTCTCAGCTAAATCAGACATAACTAGACCTAAAACATGATTCATCCTGAGGCAAATTCTGTCTAGCTAGGATGTTTTAAATCAAAGTGTTAAGGTTAAGTGCTTCTCAAACACAGTGGAAGGGCATACATCAAAAAAGAAATGGACAACAGGACCCACGTAAATTCACACAGGGAAAGCAACATTAGACCCTAAACTCTCTATACCAGTTCTCTGCATGTGTTCTCTATTGGACACACAGTGGTGGTTGACACCACAAAGCCTTTGGCAACCCTGCTTCTTTGGCTTTGTAAGTTCATCTATCATATATTTTTCTTCCACAAAGCTCTAAAGCAGAGAGAGACTGCCGAGAGGATGGGTTTTACTCCATCTTCCAGGAAATTGTTCTCCATTTACACCATAGATTGGCTAACTATACTTCCATCAGCATTCTGTCAAATTACCTAAGCACTCTTCTTAGAGGATTCAGACTTTCTCTACAGCACCCTTCTTTCTCCCAATCCTCACCAGCACAAACTCAATATTTTGCTAGTGACAATACTGGGTTTCTGGCCTGCTCTTCCAAATTCTTCTGGTTTTTATCCAGCTTCAAAGCTGCTTCCACATGTTCAACTATTTGCTATAGTGATAGTCTCACTTTTCAATATCAATTTTCTTTTTTAGTCTGTTTTGTGATGCAGTCGCTATACCACAGACTGGGTCAATCATAATCAGTAGAAGTTTTTTTTTTTTGTCTCACAGTTCTGGAGACTGGGAAGTCTGAGATTGAGAGACTGCATCTGGGAGGTGCTTCGTGCTATGTCTAAAAAGACAGCAGGACAAACACAAAGTATGATAGAGAGAAGAAAAAAGCTCAAAGAAATTCACCTTTTTTTGAGAGACTTTTGAGAGTTAGAAAAGCCTACAAACCATAACAAACAATCTATTCTAAACATGGCAGTTGTAGCTGAACATCTTTGATATTTTCTCCAGTTTCTTACTAATTTAAAACACTTTGTAGTCTGTGAGCTGGGAGTTGTAAACCTTAAAAAGGTTGTATTATCAAACATTTAAAACAAATGTAGAAAAATTCATATGTAAAATCTTAATTAAAAACACATAAGAGGTAGAATACTAATTTATAGGAGCTATTTCCAACAAAGAAATAATCTATAACTAAGTTTCAAACATGATTATGAACATAGATCACCATTTTAAAATATGTCTGGATTGAAAGAATGCCACGGTTTATAAAACTGTAATACTTCTGGTGAGATGATTTTTATGGCTAAGTAAAACAAAAGGTAAGATTTTAAGCAAAAATTTAATATCAATCAAACTGTTTTATTTTATTTATTTTTTTATTTTTTTATTGTAATTAATAAAAGGGTTACATGATATTTGCCAGATAGAAGGTGCATTAATTCACATCCATCAATACCCTTTCACATGTCTTGGTACCCATTATCTTCCCCCCCACCCACCACCCACTCCCTATCTTGGTTTTCCCCCCTTCCCTATCAAATTTCAAATAACCAAATACAAATAAATTCAATATATCAGATAACAAAGTGAGATACTGTAACAATATGAGTTACCCAAGGGACAGCAAAGGAGATGAAAGATAACATAGTAGATTAAGGACAACAATCATTCGTTATATGGCTTTTGTTTAATCATTATAATACAAGTGGCTGAGTATTAACATCAAGTGAAAAATCTAGTGGATAGCAGCCTGACATCAGTTCAAGGCCCAGATACTGGCATACATTTACAAAAAGTTAATTAAAATATAATGAATCAATATCAAACCATGTAATCATAATTCAAACTATATTTGCTTCCCTGACTTTTCCAGATATGATGAAGTTTGAATATTCTCCACATAGTCACACTGTTTGAGAGAGCTAATAAGCAAAGCAATATCACTGAAAACTTTTGTGCAAAAGTTTCAAGCCTAATATTAATTTATTTAAAATGTTTGAGAAAGTTTGCATAGAAAATCTTGACAAATTAAAAAAAATATTATTTGGTTTTACCCCAGTTTCTCAAAACTCCTTATATTCGATAGCAGAAGAAATGGAACGGTACAGCATTAACTTATGCACATATCAGCTGTTTCTATCTTAACTAGGAAGCACTGTTTCATCTCTTATCAGACACAAAATGGATTGAAAGTTAATTGGAAAAGTATTTCAGAAGAAAAGTGGTAGAGAAAGGTCTAATAGGTTTTTCAAGATGTAAAGATTCATATTTTTATGTTGGAAAGGATACCAAACCAGAGAAAAGTTTCTAGTTAAGAACACAGTGAATATTTTTAATGTATGAAAAACCTAGCTACAATAGAGCAAAATAATAATAATAGTAATAATAATAATAATAATAATAATAATAATAAATCTACAGTTCCACTATACCTAGCAGGTCATGAAATATTTGTGATAAGCTTGAACAACCACTTTTTCATGAACTTAATAATTTTTTCTTTTCTTTTCTTTTCTGGTTAGTCTTGGGTCTTGAACTCTGGGCCTGGGCGCTGTCCCTGAGCTCTTCATCTCAAGGCTAGTGCTCTACTCCTTGTCTCACCAAATAAAGGTTATACCCTTTATTTTAAAAGCTATGCCTTTTCAAATTAACATTAAAACTTATACCACTTCTGCTTTTCTGGTGGTTAATTGGAGATAAGACTCACAGACTTTCATGCCCAGGCTGGCTTTGAACTACAATACTCAGACCTCAGTCTTCTGAGTGGCTAGGATTACAGGTGTGGGTCACTGGCTCCTGTCTTAATCTTTTTTGCTAAGTACTCACTTTGTTTTCAGATGAGGGACTGCTTTCCCAAGAGCCCTCTTTTTCTATTGATATCATCTCAGAAACCTTCTTCTTTTCAGTCACCATCTGTGGCTGCCTGCCTAGATATTATATATTCTTCCTGACCCCTGGAACTTGATCTGCATATTTTATCATTGTGCATATAGTAGTTGTGTAGTTCTTTGTTTTGCCATCATGGGCTTGAGCTCAGGGCCTGGGCACTGTCCTTGGACTTTCTCAAGGCTCAGCACTCTACCACTTGAGCCTCAGCACCACTTCCAGCTTTTTTCTATGTATGTGGTACCAGGGAATTGAACCCTGGTCTTCGTGCATGCTAGGCAAGCACTCTGCCACTAGGCCCCAGTAGTTGTTCTTCTTTATCAATACTGGAAGATTCTGATGACTCAGATACATCTGAGACATTTTTTGTAGCCCCTATAATACAACTATCTGCACTAAGATGTTCTGAATACATCTGAACACACACTCTGAAATCTAAAGAAAGGACATGCATTTTGATTTAATAATCCTGAATTCCAACAACTAGGACCAGTCAGAATTATTCTGGACTGGTATCCTTAAATTCAGTTGTTATGATAAAACAAAACACTGGACTATTTAAAACTATTGTCAAAAATCTCATTCAGTGGGGTAAAAGATAAGTCATCAAGACAAATTGAAATACATATTTCAAGACCATGAAAAGGAGACTAATCTGAAATGGAAAGACTTAGAAAAAATCATATTAAGTGAAGTAAGCCAGACTCAAAGGAACTTAGGCTCAATGGTTTCCCTCATTCGTCATAATCAGTAGAAACCTTGGGCTCTACTAGCAGAGATTTGCAATAGAGCAAAATCTTGATACATAAGGACGTATAATGTGAAGCTAATTGAAAGGACCTCCAGGATAGTGAAACAAAAGCCATATAATGAATGATCGTTGTCCTTAATGTACTATGTTGTCTCTCATCTCCTTTGCTGTCCCTTGGTTATCTCATATTGGTATAGTATCTCACTTTGTTATCTGATATATTGAATATATTTGTATTTGAATATTTGAAATTTGATAGGGAAGGGGGGAAAACCAAGACGGATGGGGGGTGTGGGGGGGAGGGAAACGGGTACCAAGACATGTGAAAGGGTATCAGTGTATGTGAATGAATGCACCTTCTATCTGGCAAATATCATGTAACCCTTTTACTAATTACAATAAAAAAAACAATGCAGCCTTTAAAGATGCTACTAAAGTGTGAAACCATGATATAACAAGCCAAAAAGCTTTCTTTCTTTAGTTTCTATCTGTATGATTTTCTTCTCAACATCTAAACATTTTCTGAATATATAAATAGAACTTTTTAAAGTAGAGGCAAATTCATAGCAGATGTTAGCACTGGATGAATACAATAGGTTTGAGTAAAAACCAGAGTGCTCCGTATTTTAGGACATCTGCACATCTTCCATCTCAGCTTCTTCTGAACATGCTTGGATCTTGCTGTGACCCTTACATGGCTTTTCTAAGACAGTCAGAATTAGAGGCTTCTGCAACCTGATGTATTCAATGAGTGTGTGTGTGTGTGTGTGTGTGTGTGTGTGTGTGGCAGGGAGGACGGGGCAAGGGACAATACTGGGACTTGAAGTCAGGGCCTAAATGCTGAACCTTAGCTTTTTCACTCAAAGCTGACACTCTACACTTGAGCCAGAGCTGCACTTTTGGCTTTTTATGGTTAATTGGAAATACGATTCCCATGGTCTTTGAAGCTTGGGCTGGCTTTAAACTGCAAATATATTAGGCTCCAGAGTAGCTAAAATTTCAGGTATGAGACACTGGTGCCCAGCCGCAGTGAAATTTTTATTTAAGAAAATGTAAACCATTAACATATAAGCAGATATAAAGAATTTGTGTTGTTAGAGATTTCTTCTATGATTTAGCTGGTATTAGTTCAAATCATTCTTGTCATATCTAAATTAGTCAGCACATATTTTCCTGTCCATAACCAAGTTCCCAGTTCCATTAATCTTTCTAACAAGGTTTGAGACTATATAGGACAGAGCCCCTGCTGCCTAATCAATAAGGTGTCAGGGAGAAAACTAGACTCCCAATTGAAGTTTACAATAAACCAGCATGAAGTGGAATCTCTGGAAGAATCACTTGAGTTTGGGACTATGTTTGGACCAAAGCCTCAGTAAGCCACAGAAAGAAGACTTGTGGGGGAATTGACAAAAATTAACTTCACTTAGGGCACAAAGAAGAGATCATTACTGGAACTCTGATGACACAGTAACTTCCAGAGATCTAGAACACTCTCTGAACCATCACTGTTTCCTCCACTGCTCATCACTGTGGCATACGCTGTATCCCTGACACTATCAATATATGCTTGCATGTGCCCATCTTCATCTGAACAAAGCAGGTGAATGAAGGGTATTAACTATGGTGCACGTGGACGGCACACTGGTAAGGCATCTAATGGAATTAGGTGGGTTATTCACATTGCTCATTGAGGATCAATATTTCCACTGCAAACAACAAGCAAACTTGACTAAAATATAAAATGACTTACGTCTGGAAAGCACTGGGGAGATTCCAAGGTGTTAAGAATTTGAGAACCAAGATCAAGGAGAGAGAGAAAGGATAAAAGCAAGAGACCTAAATACCAAATCACCACATGGAATGTACAAGTTCTAACATACAAGGTGAAAATAAAATCATGGGGTAGTTGCTAAGAGATGGAGTAGGTAGATCCACTTTTAAGCTTTGTCACCAAGTTTATAAAACAAACTTTGACAGTCATAAAAGAGGACACGGGTATTTTCTGCATGATTTTACTGATGGTAAGGCTCTACTTTGCATAAAAATGTTGAAAGAAAGCAACATTTGATCGTTGGCAAGTGGCATGCACAGATGGAGAAACTTGAGAATACATATACCATACTAGCAACACTCTCCTTTTTGAGAAGTGATTTTTAGAAGTGCCCTTAAGATAACAGTCCAATAAGTCACATTTTTATTAGTATTTGATATGTATTTTTGTGTAAATACAACATATGTATGCAAATACATATGTATGTAAATACGATAAAAATTTGGCTATATCTAGTATCGGTAACATTACTCCATTTATGAGGCAGCACTGTCATGATGTAATGACTTCCTAAGGACTCACCTCAACACAGCAATGAAATTCCAAAAGGGTATAGAGGAGTCATTCCACCTGCGAACATCCTGCCCTGGATCCTCCACAGTTCATGTCTAATTCATGTCTTCTGCAAACACAATATACATCCATTCTATACTCCATAGCTCCCAACATCCTCACGTATTCCAACAGCAACTCAACAGCAACTCACAGGTCCAAACTCTCAGCTAAATCAGACATAACTAGACCTAAAACATGATTCATCCTGAGGCAAATTCTGTCTAGCTAGGATGTTTTAAATCAAAGTGTTAAGGTTAAGTGCTTCTCAAACACAGTGGAAGGGCATACATCAAAAAAGAAATGGACAACAGGACCCACGTAAATTCACACAGGGAAAGCAACATTAGACCCTAAACTCTCTATACCAGTTCTCTGCATGTGTTCTCTATTGGACACACAGTGGTGGTTGACACCACAAAGCCTTTGGCAACCCTGCTTCTTTGGCTTTGTAAGTTCATCTATCATATATTTTTCTTCCACAAAGCTCTAAAGCAGAGAGAGACTGCCGAGAGGATGGGTTTTACTCCATCTTCCAGGAAATTGTTCTCCATTTACACCATAGATTGGCTAACTATACTTCCATCAGCATTCTGTCAAATTACCTAAGCACTCTTCTTAGAGGATTCAGACTTTCTCTACAGCACCCTTCTTTCTCCCAATCCTCACCAGCACAAACTCAATATTTTGCTAGTGACAATACTGGGTTTCTGGCCTGCTCTTCCAAATTCTTCTGGTTTTTATCCAGCTTCAAAGCTGCTTCCACATGTTCAACTATTTGCTATAGTGATAGTCTCACTTTTCAATATCAATTTTCTTTTTTAGTCTGTTTTGTGATGCAGTCGCTATACCACAGACTGGGTCAATCATAATCAGTAGAAGTTTTTTTTTTGTCTCACAGTTCTGGAGACTGGGAAGTCTGAGATTGAGAGACTGCATCTGGGAGGTGCTTCGCGCTATGTCTAAAAAGACAGCAGGACAAACACAAAGTATGATAGAGAGAAGAAAAAAGCTCAAAGAAATTCACCTTTTTTTGAGAGACTTTTGAGAGTTAGAAAAGCCTACAAACCATAACAAACAATCTATTCTAAACATGGCAGTTGTAGCTGAACATCTTTGATATTTTCTCCAGTTTCTTACTAATTTAAAACACTTTGTAGTCTGTGAGCTGGGAGTTGTAAACCTTAAAAAGGTTGTATTATCAAACATTTAAAACAAATGTAGAAAAATTCATATGTAAAATCTTAATTAAAAACACATAAGAGGTAGAATACTAATTTATAGGAGCTATTTCCAACAAAGAAATAATCTATAACTAAGTTTCAAACATGATTATGAACATAGATCACCATTTTAAAATATGTCTGGATTGAAAGAATGCCACGGTTTATAAAACTGTAATACTTCTGGTGAGATGATTTTTATGGCTAAGTAAAACAAAAGGTAAGATTTTAAGCAAAAATTTAATATCAATCAAACTGTTTTATTTTATTTATTTTTTTATTTTTTATTGTAATTAATAAAAGGGTTACATGATATTTGCCAGATAGAAGGTGCATTAATTCACATACATCAATACCCTTTCACATGTCTTGGTACCCATTATCTTCCCCCCCACCCACCACCCACCCCCTATCTTGGTTTTCCCCCCTTCCCTATCAAATTTCAAATAACCAAATACAAATAAATTCAATATATCAGATAACAAAGTGAGATACTGTAACAATATGAGTTACCCAAGGGACAGCAAAGGAGATGAAAGATAACATAGTAGATTAAGGACAACAATCATTCGTTATATGGCTTTTGTTTAATCATTATAATACAAGTGGCTGAGTATTAACATCAAGTGAAAAATCTAGTGGATAGCAGCCTGACATCAGTTCAAGGCCCAGATACTGGCATACATTTACAAAAAGTTAATTAAAATATAATGAATCAATATCAAACCATGTAATCATAATTCAAACTATATTTGCTTCCCTGACTTTTCCAGATATGATGAAGTTTGAATATTCTCCACATAGTCACACTGTTTGAGAGAGCTAATAAGCAAAGCAATATCACTGAAAACTTTTGTGCAAAAGTTTCAAGCCTAATATTAATTTATTTAAAATGTTTGAGAAAGTTTGCATAGAAAATCTTGACAAATTAAAAAAAATATTATTTGGTTTTACCCCAGTTTCTCAAAACTCCTTATATTCGATAGCAGAAGAAATGGAACGGTACAGCATTAACTTATGCACATATCAGCTGTTTCTATCTTAACTAGGAAGCACTGTTTCATCTCTTATCAGACACAAAATGGATTGAAAGTTAATTGGAAAAGTATTTCAGAAGAAAAGTGGTAGAGAAAGGTCTAATAGGTTTTTCAAGATGTAAAGATTCATATTTTTATGTTGGAAAGGATACCAAACCAGAGAAAAGTTTCTAGTTAAGAACACAGTGAATATTTTTAATGTATGAAAAACCTAGCTACAATAGAGCAAAATAATAATAATAGTAATAATAATAATAATAATAATAAATCTACAGTTCCACTATACCTAGCAGGTCATGAAATATTTGTGATAAGCTTGAACAACCACTTTTTCATGAACTTAATAATTTTTTCTTTTCTTTTCTTTTCTGGTTAGTCTTGGGTCTTGAACTCTGGGCCTGGGCGCTGTCCCTGAGGTCTTCATCTCAAGGCTAGTGCTCTACTCCTTGTCTCACCAAATAAAGGTTATACCCTTTATTTTAAAAGCTATGCCTTTTCAAATTAACATTAAAACTTATACCACTTCTGCTTTTCTGGTGGTTAATTGGAGATAAGACTCACAGACTTTCATGCCCAGGCTGGCTTTGAACTACAATACTCAGACCTCAGTCTTCTGAGTGGCTAGGATTACAGGTGTGGGTCACTGGCTCCTGTCTTAATCTTTTTTGCTAAGTACTCACTTTGTTTTCAGATGAGGGACTGCTTTCCCAAGAGCCCTCTTTTTCTATTGATATCATCTCAGAAACCTTCTTCTTTTCAGTCACCATCTGTGGCTGCCTGCCTAGATATTATATATTCTTCCTGACCCCTGGAACTTGATCTGCATATTTTATCATTGTGCATATAGTAGTTGTGTAGTTCTTTGTTTTGCCATCATGGGCTTGAGCTCAGGGCCTGGGCACTGTCCTTGGACTTTCTCAAGGCTCAGCACTCTACCACTTGAGCCTCAGCACCACTTCCAGCTTTTTTCTATGTATGTGGTACCAGGGAATTGAACCCTGGTCTTCGTGCATGCTAGGCAAGCACTCTGCCACTAGGCCCCAGTAGTTGTTCTTCTTTATCAATACTGGAAGATTCTGATGACTCAGATACATCTGAGACATTTTTTGTAGCCCCTATAATACAACTATCTGCACTAAGATGTTCTGAATACATCTGAACACACACTCTGAAATCTAAAGAAAGGACATGCATTTTGATTTAATAATCCTGAATTCCAACAACTAGGACCAGTCAGAATTATTCTGGACTGGTATCCTTAAATTCAGTTGTTATGATAAAACAAAACACTGGACTATTTAAAACTATTGTCAAAAATCTCATTCAGTGGGGTAAAAGATAAGTCATCAAGACAAATTGAAATACATATTTCAAGACCATGAAAAGGAGACTAATCTGAAATGGAAAGACTTAGAAAAAATCATATTAAGTGAAGTAAGCCAGACTCAAAGGAACTTAGGCTCAATGGTTTCCCTCATTCGTCATAATCAGTAGAAACCTTGGGCTCTACTAGCAGAGATTTGCAATAGAGCAAAATCTTGATACATAAGGACATATAATGTGAAGCTAATTGAAAGGACCTCCAGGATAGTGAAACAAAAGCCATATAATGAATGATTGTTGTCCTTAATGTACTATGTTGTCTCTCATCTCCTTTGCTGTCCCTTGGTTATCTCATATTGGTATAGTATCTCACTTTGTTATCTGATATATTGAATTTATTTGTATTTGAATATTTGAAATTTGATAGGGAAGGGGGGAAAACCAAGACGGATGGGGAGGTGTGGGGGGGAGGGAAACGGGTACCAAGACATGTGAAAGGGTATCAATGTATGTGAATGAATGCACCTTCTATCTGGCAAATATCATGTAACCCTTTTACTAATTACAATAAAAAAAAAACAATGCAGCCTTTAAAGATGCTACTAAAGTGTGAAACCATGATATAACAAGCCAAAAAGCTTTCTTTCTTTAGTTTCTATCTGTATGATTTTCTTCTCAACATCTAAACATTTTCTGAATATATAAATAGAACTTTTTAAAGTAGAGGCAAATTCATAGCAGATGTTAGCACTGGATGAATACAATAGGTTTGAGTAAAAACCAGAGTGCTCCGTATTTTAGAACATCTGCACATCTTCCATCTCAGCTTCTTCTGAACATGCTTGGATCATGCTGTGACCCTTACATGGCTTTTCTAAGACAGTCAGAATTAGAGGCTTCTGGAACCTGATGTATTCAATGAGTGTGTGTGTGTGTGTGTGTGTGTGTGTGTGTGTGTGTGTGTGTGTGTGGCAGGGAGGACGGGGCAAGGGACAATACTGGGACTTGAACTCAGGGCCTAAATGCTGAACCTTAGCTTTTTCACTGAAAGCTGACACTCTACACTTGAGCCAGAGCTGCACTTTTGGCTTTTTATGGTTAATTGGAAATACGATTCCCATGGTCTTTGAAGCTTGGGCTGGCTTTAAACTGCAAATATATTAGGCTCCAGAGTAGCTAAAATTTCAGGTATGAGACACTGGTGCCCAGCCGCAGTGAAATTTTTATATAAGAAAATGTAAACCATTAACATATAAGCAGATATAAAGAATTTGTGTTGTTAGAGATTTCTTCTATGATTTAGCTGGTATTAGTTCAAATCATTCTTGTCATATCTAAATTAGTCAGCACATATTTTCCTGTCCATAACCAAGTTCCCAGTTCCATTAATCTTTCTAACAAGGTTTGAGACTATATAGGACAGAGCCCCTGCTGCCTAATCAATAAGGTGTCAGGGAGAAAACTAGACTCCCAATTGAAGTTTACAATAAACCAGCATGAAGTGGAATCTCTGGAAGAATCACTTGAGTTTGGGACTATGTTGAGCCCAAAGCCTCAGTAAGCCACAGAAAGAAGACTTGTGGGGGAATTGACAAAAATTAACTTCACTTAGGGCACAAAGAAGAGATCATTACTGGAACTCTGATGACACAGTAACTTCCAGAGATCTAGAACACTCTCTGAACCATCACTGTTTCCTCCACTGCTCATCACTGTGGCATACGCTGTATCCCTGACACTATCAATATATGCTTGCATGTGCCCATCTTCATCTGAACAAAGCAGGTGAATGAAGGGTATTAACTATGGTGCACGTGGACGGCACACTGGTAAGGCATCTAATGGAATTAGGTGGGTTATTCACATTGCTCATTGAGGATCAATATTTCCACTGCAAACAACAAGCAAACTTGACTAAAATATAAAATGACTTACGTCTGGAAAGCACTGGGGAGATTCCAAGGTGTTAAGAATTTGAGAACCAAGATCAAGGAGAGAGAGAAAGGATAAAAGCAAGAGACCTAAATACCAAATCACCACATGGAATGTACAAGTTCTAACATACAAGGTGAAAATAAAATCATGGGGTAGTTGCTAAGAGATGGAGTAGGTAGATCCACTTTTAAGCTTTGTCACCAAGTTTATAAAACAAACTTTGACAGTCATAAAAGGGACACGGGTATTTTCTGCATGATTTTACTGATGGTAAGGCTCTACTTTGCATAAAAATGTTGAGAGAAAGCAACATTTGATCGTTGGCAAGTGGCATGCACAGATGGAGAAACTTGAGAATACATATACCATACTAGCAACACTCTCCTTTTTGAGAAGTGATTTTTAGAAGTGCCCTTAAGATAACAGTCCAATAAGTCACATTTTTATTAGTATTTGATATGTATTTTTGTGTAAATACAACATATGTATGCAAATACATATGTATGTAAATACGATAAAAATTTGGCTATATCTAGTATCGGTAACATTACTCCATTTATGAGGCAGCACTGTCATGATGTAATGACTTTCTAAAGGACTCACCTCAACACAGCAATGAAATTCCAAAAGGGTATAGAGGAGTCATTCCACCTGCGAACATCCTGCCCTGGATCCTCCACAGTTCATGTCTAATTCATGTCTTCTGCAAACACAATATACATCCATTCTATACTCCATAGCTCCCAACATCCTCACGTATTCCAACAGCAACTCAACAGCAACTCACAGGTCCAAACTCTCAGCTAAATCAGACATAACTAGACCTAAAACATGATTCATCCTGAGGCAAATTCTGTCTAGCTAGGATGTTTTAAATCAAAGTGTTAAGGTTAAGTGCTTCTCAAACACAGTGGAAGGGCATACATCAAAAAAGAAATGGACAACAGGACCCACGTAAATTCACACAGGGAAAGCAACATTAGACCCTAAACTCTCTATACCAGTTCTCTGCATGTGTTCTCTATTGGACACACAGTGGTGGTTGACACCACAAAGCCTTTGGCAACCCTGCTTCTTTGGCTTTGTAAGTTCATCTATCATATATTTTTCTTCCACAAAGCTCTAAAGCAGAGAGAGACTGCCGAGAGGATGGGTTTTACTCCATCTTCCAGGAAATTGTTCTCCATTTACACCATAGATTGGCTAACTATACTTCCATCAGCATTCTGTCAAATTACCTAAGCACTCTTCTTAGAGGATTCAGACTTTCTCTACAGCACCCTTCTTTCTCCCAATCCTCACCAGCACAAACTCAATATTTTGCTAGTGACAATACTGGGTTTCTGGCCTGCTCTTCCAAATTCTTCTGGTTTTTATCCAGCTTCAAAGCTGCTTCCACATGTTCAACTATTTGCTATAGTGATAGTCTCACTTTTCAATATCAATTTTCTTTTTTAGTCTGTTTTGTGATGCAGTCGCTATACCACAGACTGGGTCAATCATAATCAGTAGAAGTTTTTTTTTTGTCTCACAGTTCTGGAGACTGGGAAGTCTGAGATTGAGAGACTGCATCTGGGAGGTGCTTCGTGCTATGTCTAAAAAGACAGCAGGACAAACACAAAGTATGATAGAGAGAAGAAAAAAGCTCAAAGAAATTCACCTTTATTTGAGAGACTTTTGAGAGTTAGAAAAGCCTACAAACCATAACAAACAATCTATTCTAAACATGGCAGTTGTAGCTGAACATCTTTGATATTTTCTCCAGTTTCTTACTAATTTAAAACACTTTGTAGTCTGTGAGCTGGGAGTTGTAAACCTTAAAAAGGTTGTATTATCAAACATTTAAAACAAATGTAGAAAAATTCATATGTAAAATCTTAATTAAAAACACATAAGAGGTAGAATACTAATTTATAGGAGCTATTTCCAACAAAGAAATAATCTATAACTAAGTTTCAAACATGATTATGAACATAGATCACCATTTTAAAATATGTCTGGATTGAAAGAATGCCACGGTTTATAAAACTGTAATACTTCTGGTGAGATGATTTTTATGGCTAAGTAAAACAAAAGGTAAGATTTTAAGCAAAAATTTAATATCAATCAAACTGTTTTATTTTATTTATTTTTTTATTTTTTATTGTAATTAATAGAAGGGTTACATGATATTTGCCAGATAGAAGGTGCATTAATTCACATCCATCAATACCCTTTCACATGTCTTGGTACCCATTATCTTCCCCCCAACCACCCACCCCCTATCTTTGTTTTCCCCCCTTCCCTATCAAATTTCAAATAACCAAATACAAATAAATTCAATATATCAGATAACAAAGTGAGATACTGTAACAATATGAGTTACCCAAGGGACAGCAAAGGAGATGAAAGATAACATAGTAGATTAAGGACAACAATCATTCGTTATATGGCTTTTGTTTAATCATTATAATACAAGTGGCTGAGTATTAACATCAAGTGAAAAATCTAGTGGATAGCAGCCTGACATCAGTTCAAGGCCCAGATACTGGCATACATTTACAAAAAGTTAATTAAAATATAATGAATCAATATCAAACCATGTAATCATAATTCAAACTATATTTGCTTCCCTGACTTTTCCAGATATGATGAAGTTTGAATATTCTCCACATAGTCACACTGTTTGAGAGAGCTAATAAGCAAAGCAATATCACTGAAAACTTTTGTGCAAAAGTTTCAAGCCTAATATTAATTTATTTAAAATGTTTGAGAAAGTTTGCATAGAAAATCTTGACAAATTAAAAAAAATATTATTTGGTTTTACCCCAGTTTCTCAAAACTCCTTACATTCGATAGCAGAAGAAATGGAACGGTACAGCATTAACTTATGCACATATCAGCTGTTTCTATCTTAACTAGGAAGCACTGTTTCATCTCTTATCAGACACAAAATGGATTGAAAGTTAATTGGAAAAGTATTTCAGAAGAAAAGTGGTAGAGAAAGGTCTAATAGGTTTTTCAAGATGTAAAGATTCATATTTTTATGCTGGAAAGGATACCAAACCAGAGAAAAGTTTCTAGTTAAGAACACAGTGAATATTTTTAATGTATGAAAAACCTAGCTACAATAGAGCAAAATAATAATAATAGTAATAATAATAGTAATAATAATAATAATAATAATAATAATAATAAATCTACAGTTCCACTATACCTAGCAGGTCATGAAATATTTGTGATAAGCTTGAACAACCACTTTTTCATGAACCTAATAATTTTTTCTTTTCTTTTCTTTTCTGGTTAGTCTTGGGTCTTGAACTCTGGGCCTGGGCGCTGTCCCTGAGCTCTTCATCTCAAGGCTAGTGCTCTACTCCTTGTCTCACCAAATAAAGGTTATACCCTTTATTTTAAAAGCTATGCCTTTTCAAATTAACATTAAAACTTATACCACTTCTGCTTTTCTGGTGGTTAATTGGAGATAAGACTCACAGACTTTCATGCCCAGGCTGGCTTTGAACTACAATACTCAGACCTCAGTCTTCTGAGTGGCTAGGATTACAGGTGTGGGTCACTGGCTCCTGTCTTAATCTTTTTTGCTAAGTACTCACTTTGTTTTCAGATGAGGGACTGCTTTCCCAAGAGCCCTCTTTTTCTATTGATATCATCTCAAAAACCTTCTTCTTTTCAGTCACCATCTGTGGCTGCCTGCCTAGATATTATATATTCTTCCTGACCCCTGGAACTTGATCTGCATATTTTATCATTGTGCATATAGTAGTTGTGTAGTTCTTTTTTTGCCATCATGGGCTTGAGCTCAGGGCCTGGGCACTGTCCTTGGACTTTCTCAAGGCTCAGCACTCTACCACTTGAGCCTCAGCACCACTTCCAGCTTTTTTCTATGTATGTGGTTCCAGGGAATTGAACCCTGGTCATCGTGCATGCTAGGCAAGCACTCTGCCACTAGGCCCCAGTAGTTGTTCTTCTTTATCAATACTGGAAGATTCTGATGACTCAGATACATCTGAGACATTTTTTGTAGCCCCTATAATACAACTATCTGCACTAAGATGTTCTGAATACATCTGAACACACACTCTGAAATCTAAAGAAAGGACATGCATTTTGATTTAATAATCCTGAATTCCAACAACTAGGACCAGTCAGAATTATTCTGGACTGGTATCCTTAAATTCAGTTGTTATGATCAAACAAAATACTGGACTATTTAAAACTATTGTCAAAAATCTCATTCAGTGGGGTAAAAGATAAGTCATCAAGACAAATTGAAATACATATTTCAAGACCATGAAAAGGAGACTAATCTGAAGAAGACAATCCAGAAACCATAAAGATTTCTACTCCTCTTAAATGGCATGCTTTCATTCATATGGGAATACCTGAATGCCCTAGAAAATTAAAGCCTAAGTACATTACAAAGAAGTCAATGCATTTTAATCATCTACCGTGAAATGCCCAGAAGTGAAGTTGATCATAGATATCTGCAAAAAAATTAGACTCCTGAATATGCTAGAAGACCAACAATGACATGAGGCAAGAGGTATTCTTAACAGAGCTGCCAGGTCTTTGCAAAGGCTAAGTCAGATGCTAGCATGGCTGTGTCCAAAATCCAGGCATGCATAGTCTCTCTTCATTCAGTCAAAGCCAAACTCCCGGAAGAGAGTGTCAAGACCTTCTGTTATCTGCAAGCATAGCAGCAGTCCTGCCTGCCTCCTCTCTGATCCCATCTCCTCCTCGCCCTTCACTCCCACTAAGTGCAGTGGTGTACATACTTGATGTTACTTCAGGGTGGCAGGTGATCTCTAACATGAAACAGCTCAGATCATCACTTTCCTCTGCCTGTGTGTTTCTCCCTGATGGTCACCAAACCCCCAACCTGCACACTTTGCTCATAGATCACTTTCTCAAAGACCATTCAGGCACTGCTACCCTGCCTCATGCATTTTCAATCCTTATTCCTGTGAACTTTTCTCCTTTTATCCTTCTGATGTCATGTTCCTATGTGCAATATAATTTACTACTTTATTATGCTTAGTATTTATTATCTGGTTCCCTCTAGAATATAAGCACTGGAGACTGTCCTAAAAGCTGGAAGTAAATTTACAATGAAGTTTTTAAATTGTATTTTATTATCAGGATAAAGTACAGAGGGATTGCAGTTACATACATCGGGTAAGGGGTATATTACTTCTCAAACCTTGATAACCCGTTCTCATATTTTTGTACCCCTTTCTCTTCCTCCACCCCTTCCCAATCATCTCCTAACCAGGAATTGTTAATGCTAACTGACATTTAAAGGCTATGATATACCTATTCTTTTTAGACAACTGATGTTTTCAAATCATTTGGAATAAATATAATTCATTCAACTTCTTTTCAGACTTCTTGTGAGTACCAGAAAGGATTTACTGAGGGATATTTAGCTTCCTAATATGGCACAAGCATTCAATAAGGTACCAACTAAACTGGAATTATAGTAAAATCACCTTCAGTAGCATGAATCATAAGTAATGATTGACAACAGATAACTACCAAGGCGTTTTTTTCTACAAGAGCCTATAAATGATCTCAATCTGTCTCTTAGAAGAAACAAACACCAATAATATCAGTGGAGATAGGAAGGTTGGGGCAGAAAAGCAACCCAGAAAAAAACTCAAACTCTTAGAAAGGAAAAAAAATAACTAAAGCAGAAAGGGCCAGGGACATGATTCAAATAGTATAGCACACACAACTCTGTCCTCAAAAATCATGAGTACAGTATTTATCTTTCATTAATTCACACAATAGAGTTGCTAAAACTTTTTAAAGGTACTGGCTTTATGAAAATTATTTAGTACAAAGTGAGGGTCAAGATTTAAAGACATTGCCTAAGCTACCAGAGCACTGATAGCTTTGAAAATATCTGAACACTGCACAGATAAATATTAAGGTTATTCTGTGAAGGATAAGGGGATACCTGGTATGCTATGATAGCTCATAAGTGATGATGAACCTTCACTGAAACACTGATTCATGAAAACACTTTGGGCAGTAGTGCTCCATGTAACTACTACTCTGGCTGTTTCTTTCACTTCTTTCTAAGGCTAAATAATTCCTAGAATTTCATGCCCTGTCTTCAAGTGAAATTAAATGTAGAATACTACAGCAGTGCTTTTACTTGGGAACTTGTGGCAAACACATTTGTCCAGCCTTGTCCAACAAACAGAGGAGGGACACTGGCATAGCAACTCAGGCTTAGGGAGAACCTAAGCATGACATTTAGAAAAATATTTGTGAAAAAGAAGGGTTTTGTTTCCACAGCAACCAACTTTCTTAGTCTTCTGAGCTCTACTAAAAAATAAAACAAATGAAAGCTGGTAAGAGAAACAGAGTAAGGTCTAATGTAGAATGGCACACAAAGCAAAAATAAAGGACGCTGAAGCCTAGTTCATTGGAAGAAGCATAGCAAATCCTCAGTTAATCATGAGTGTCCTAATCTGGTCATGACCCTTTAAATCTTCATTTCTTTATTTTTTTGGTAACTACTGGCCATGAGATTCTTCTCTTTCCATAAAGCAGAGCCTCCAGAATTTATTCATCTTGTACAATTGGGTTTCAGTGCCCAGGATCAGTAACTCTCTTGCCTCTGTTCTCTGCTACCCATCACCGCAACACCGTGAGACTGTCTATTTTAGGTAACTTGTACAAGTCTTTGTTGTCTTGTGATGAAGTTACTTTGCTTAACACAACATCTTCAGAATTCGTCCCTACAGCTGCCTGTGGTTGAACTCCCTTCTTTTCTAGGGTTCAATAATACCCAATTTTGTGTATATAATACATATACTTTGTCCATTCACCTGTGGTTGAGCCCTTACCACTTCTTGAGTATGGTGCACAGTGTTTCAATCAATATTGGGATTTGGGTTTTCTTCGAGGTATCTTAACTTATCCTTCAGTAACAAGTCAATGCCTGGCCTCATAAAATGAATTTCAATGTAATCCATCTTCTTTTAGTTTTTGAAACAACTAAATAGTCATTATTGATTCTCCTTTAAATGTTTGGTATGGTTCATCAGTGAAATGTTATGGTTTAAGCTTTTCTCCTAAATGACTGTATGTCATTTCTACATTCCATTTCTTCATGATTAAATGCATAAGTGTTTTATGTTTGTTTACAAAGTGCAAGTGTATAGGCAAAAATGCAACTCAGATACATGCCTATTAATTTTCAAGAGGCCACAAACAAGAATTGCTCTAAAATTTCTTTGGCTTGAAAATACCATGATAACTTTCAAAACTACTGAAAACTCTAGAAAGCATATGATTATGTGAGTTTTTCAACTTATATTTTTTCAAATGTGAAGTTGAAATCAAGTAACTAAAAAACAGTTTGGTTATTCAACCATCTTGTAGGCCATGTTCACAAGAATTATATATTTAATGAGCTACTGATATACTCTAACAAAAATATGTGGTGAAAACTGCATTAACTTTTGACAAATCGTACACATCTCTCTAATATTTGACTTGATAGAAGACAATATTTCTCATATTTTGTTCTGAATTAAATCTGCTTGGATTTGTCATTCTGGTTATGCTGCATGAACAAAATTTGATGTTATTCAGATAAGAAAGCTAGAAAAGGGATATGAAATCAAAATAGTTGTTTAGCTTACAATCTGATCAAGTATCATCATTCCAGCAGAAGTACTTTGTGAATGAGTCTCACCATGCCACACAAAATGTTTAAAAGTATGCACTCAATGTACTGAGATTTATTGACAGTATCTGACTACTCTACAAGGACATGGGATTGTCTGATCACAATTAGGCCTGAGCACTTGGTAGTGAAGGTTACAAAAACTACTAGTGTAGTGTCCTTTCAGTGATATACTAAGGCTTTACAGCACCTTTGCCTATTATTGAGTTTGTACCAGTGAAGCAAACCTCAAACACACAAAAAACAGCAAATAATGCTTTATCATTACTATGGAAACCTTATCTTCTAACCTCCTAAAATCTCAAGGAAACCTAGGGGTCTGAAAACTCCATGTTGAGTCCCATTGTCTTAGCATGTAGCAGATGCAAACACTATGCTCTGTGTTTAACTAAGAATACAAGGAAAATGGGGATGGCCTATGGTCTGCATTTTTGTTCAACCTGTCAGCCTGCTCTAAGTTAATTGTCACAGAAATGAAGCTTCAGCAAGCCAACAGAAGCATTCCACATGCAAGAACCAAAAACAAAAATTGATAAGAACAAATGACATCATTTAAGTTGCCCAACTCACAGCTAAATAATGTCGTATGTTTGTATGTACAACTCTCTTCAGCCACACTATCCTCTCATGAACACGTTCCAGTTCCCACTCCCTCTGCTTCATTCGTCTTTTAATCCAACATACTTCTCATCATAAATAGCAGTTTCCTGATTATATTTTGCTAACACATACTAAAGCATTCTTAAAATATTATCTCTGGGTGGCTTAACTACATTTAAAAGCTGTATTCTAGCCCAAAGCAATTAAAAATGGTGTAATCTAAATCTCTGGATGATAAAAATCTAAGGAGAAAACAAAATGCATATAGTTCCTAATTATCTTTGCATGCATTTTAAATCTTTCCAGAGGACAGAATATCATTTAAACATGAATAATTGTACTGCAGAGGAAATGAGTTCATCCTAGAATGCAATCTGTAAAGATAACAGTTTACTTCACTCAATGGTGGTTGAAACTTTGGCTAAATCAAATATATGAGTAAAAATCTCTTCAGGAATAAGGCAGAAAGTTTGACAGAAGAAAGATGCCATCAATATTTCCAATTCTAAATTACAGGCTTACTAACCTGTACCATACTGCAGATGTTGCTTGATGTGTTATAAGCAAATGATAGCAAATTTCCTCCTACACAGAATAAAATTATTACCTTGGCGCAAATTTTTTTTTTAAAAGAGATGATGTGAGACCGGGAGTTTGGCCTACTGTCTAGAGTGCTTGCCTAGCATTAACAAAGACTGGGGTTCAATTCCTCTGTACCACATACATAGAAAAAATGTGGAAGTGGTGCTGTGGTTCAAGTGGTAAAGCACTAGCCTTGAGAAAGCCCAAGGACAATGCTCTGGCCCTGAGCTGGCAAAAAAAGAAAGATGATGTGAGATAAAGTGATTATCTCTCACTAAGTTACAACTTGAAAATTGGTCCCATCTGAAATCTATTCTGCCTTTAGGCATTAAAACATGGTTAATGATACCTCATATCAGTCACTTACGTGCTATTTAGGTCTTCATAATTGAATAATATTTTATCATAAAAAGGAGTACACACTGAGTTTGGGTAATTTTCCCAGTATGTATTTGTTAAAGGACTTTCTGTGTCCAACATTATGGCAAACAGACAGATGAATTCTTTGTTATAAGTATCTACAAGATAGAAGAAATTTAGGTATGTATTTCCCAGGGTCTTAGTACAATAATCTATATATCAAAGACCCTAAGAGAAATGGATATTGTGATTTTGAATGTTCTGATAAAATTTAAAAGACAAATTTTAATACTTATACATAAGAATTATGCCTTACATTTTCTAGAATTCCTGTAATGCAAACATAAATATATACCAGCTGAGTGGTGTTTTATTCAATGAACAGCTCTAGTTTATATTTCAACAAACAAAAAATGGAATCCTGTATAGTTCCTGTCAATCTTTCATAGCCTTTAGCAGTTCATATTAATAAGAACAGTACAGATTTCTAGTTGCGGTGTTACAAAGCATTATTATCTAGCATTTAGGGATCTATAGATGTAGGTGTCTTATTATCATCCAATGTTCAGATTTTAGCCACAACATAATTACTACATATTGGAACTTTATTTATAACATTATATTTCAAAGATTATCAAAACTGTCTCTGAAACACTGGCTAAAATATTTATGGTGACATCTTTCTTTGACCCAAAAAGTTAAAATCTAAACTAACCTAACATTGCATAACCTACAGAAAAAAATGGAACACAGTGCCACTAAGAAATTAAAAGATAGACCAGAAATCTTTTTCCCTATAAGTAGGGGCTAGAAGATTTTGGACAAGTCATAGAAATAGAATGTATCCTGATCATCACTCTTACCGCCAATTTTCTCTCTCTCTCTCTCATTTTTTTTAGTCCATCATGGACTAGAACTCTGGTCCCGGGTGTGTCAAATGAGACAAAGCATTGGAGTTTTTTGGTTTTTTGTGGGTTTTTTTCCAGTCCTGGGCTTGATCTCAGAGCCTAAGCACTGTCTTTGGACTTTCTCAAGACTAGAGCTCTACCACTTGAGCCTCAACACCACTTCCAGCTTTTATCTAGGCATGTGGTACCGAGGAATTAAACCGGGTCTTCGTGCATACTAGGCAAGCACTCTACCACTAGGCCAAAATCCCAGCCCCAAGAACTGGGTTTCTATCTAAACTATCCTTCCACAGAAGTATTAGAATTGTTACTTATTTATAGATCTAAATATCTGTATGTAATATTTGATTTTAAACAAATTTGTATTTCTCTATATATGCAAGCAGAAATATAGAAACAGATACACATATATATGAATATTATATACATATTTTGGGGCGCAAGGCTGGTACTCTACCATTTTGAGCCACATCTCCACTTCCTGATTGTTAATGGAGTTGAGAGTCCCATGGACTTTCTTATTGAGTGCTGGCTTCGAACCTTGACTCAAATATCGCAGCCTCCTATTAGTAGCTAGGATTACAGATATGAGTCACCAGTACATGACTTCCAACAGTGTTTTCAAATATTCTGATCTGAAAAATCTCCACATTAAAATCTTTTAAATTAAAATTTCATTACTTTTAAGTACAATAAAAAAATAAAGAAAAAAAAGAAAGAATAATGGATTTATCTTTCTTGGTAAAGAAATAAGAATAATTTACATATTGGTCTATTGGTTATCAGTTTAAAAAGTGTACCACTTTGTCAAAAACATTTGTCTATTAATTATCAGTTTAAAAGGTATATTACTTTACTTTGTTAAACTGCATGGAGGAAAAATGGCTAGTAGTAAACATTATCACCAGCAACTTATATTTATAAAGAATTTTATAAAGTGAAATAAGTTCAAATTACCACCATTATAAATTTATGAAGTAGTGAAAACAAATTACCATATAATTACCATCCAAGTTCATCCTGATTAATAAGTACATTTCTAAGAAAAACAAGGTTTTTGAAAAGGATGACTTAGAATTCAAAAAGTACTCTTTTTCTCATGAGTCCTGCTGAGATGGATAAACTGCCACTCACATTAGGTACAGTGGCTTGTGGCTGTCTGTAATCACAGCTACCCAGGAAGATTGAGCAAAAACATTAGTTAAGGCCTGGTCTCAAACCATGAGACAAGTGTGTCAGTTCATACCTAGCATCCCAGCTACAAAGAAGTCCATGAGAAGGAAGGCCAGTCCCAGGCAACAACACAAGATACTGTTCTAGAATAAGTAAAGTGACAAGGTGTGAAGGGATGGCTTGTGTTGACTGCCTGACTAGAAAGCATCAAGTGTTCAGTGTAAGTCCCAATACCAGTAATGATAACAACTGCCAATAGCTGATATTAAAAACTTCCAAAGTTCCTTCAGTTACAGTGGTGTCTTTAGAGACTGGAAATCCCCATTCTCTAAACAAAAGCTCACTCTGGACTCCACAGGAAGACTATCTGTGGTGGTCACCCAGCTTCCACTCTAAAAAACTGCCAGGGCTCCCCTGACTTTCCAAATGCACTAAGTAAAATTGGTCCAGCTATTGTGAGCCCCAAACAAACGGTAAACAATGAGAGGAATGTGTTTTATTTCTCACACTCAGCAACTCCTTTCTGAAAATTTTTTAATAAAAATCTTATGATCTGAATTTGATTATTTGAAATAGGAAAGGGAAGGGGAAAAACAAGATGATTGAGAGTGGGTGGGGGAGGGAAATGGGACAAAATATGAGAAGGGGTATCAATGTATGAGAAGTAATGCACCTACTAGCTGGCGAATGTAACCTTAACCCCTCTATACTTTACAATAAAAATATAAATAAATACTAAGAAACATTTTATGATCTCTATAAAAATTCTGAAAAATATCTCCAAATTATCATATGATGTGAAAGAATACAATCTATATGGCTTCATCACATTAGGATACATCAATAAATTAAACTTACAAGACACTATCACAAGATAATTGATACACTGATAATAGAGAAATATCAAAATTGTTACTGTAGAACTAAAGGATTCGTTTTAGCATTAAAGAAATTGCATGCCTAGACATCTCTAGCCATAAAAGAAATACAAATCAAAACAACTCTAAGATTCCACCTCACTCCAGTTAGAATGGCCATGATTAAGAAATCTAAAAACATCAGATGCTCGCAGGGATGTGGCCAGGAGGGATCACTATTACACTGCGGATGAGAGTGCAAACTCGTTCAACCACTATGGAAAGCAGCAGTATGGCAGTTTCTCAAAAGACTAATCATAGAGCTCCCCTATGACCCAGCAATTCCACTACTTGGCATTTACCCAATCGTCCAGAAACAAGGACATGCTAAATCCACTAGCACAGCGATGTTCATTGCAGCACTATTCACCATAGCAAAGATATGGAACCAACCTAGATGTCCCTCAGTTGATGAGTGGATCAACAAGTTGTGGTATTTGTACACAATGGAATTCTATGCTGCTGTCAGAAAGAATGACATCACCCCATTTGTTAGGAAATGGAAAGATTTAGAAAAATTTATATTAAGTGAAGTAAGCCAGACTCAAAGGAACTTAGGCTCAATGGCTTCCCTCATTCGTCATAATCAGTAGAAACCTTGGGCTCTACTAGCAGAGATCTGCAATAGAGCAAAATCTTGATACATAAGGCCATATAATGTGGATCTAATTGAAAGGACCTCCAGGATATTGAAACAAAAGCCATATAATGAATGATTGTTGTCCTTAATGTACTATGCTGTCTCTCATCTCCTTTGCTAACACTTGGTTATCTCATATTGGTATAGTATCTCACTTTGTTATCTGATATATTGAATTTATTTGTATTTGGATATTTGAAATTTGATAGGGAAGGGGGGAAAACCAAGATGGGTGTGGGGGAGGGAAATGGGTACCAAGACATGTGAAAGGGTATCAATGTATGCGAATTAATGCACCTTCTATCTGGCAAATATCATGTAACCCTTTTACTAATTACAATAAAAAAACAAAAAAGAAAGAAAAAAAAAGGAATTGCATGCCTAGACATCTCTACATGTCTAGCCATAAAAAAAATACAAATCAAAACAACTCTAAGATTCCACCTCACTCCAGTTAGAGTGGCCATGATTAAGATATCTAAAAACAGCAGATGCTGGCAGGGATGTGGCCAGGAGGGATCACTACTACACTGCTGATGAGAGTGCAAACTCGTTCAACCACTATGGAAAGCAGCAATATGGCAGTTTCTCAAAAGAGTAATCATAGAGCTCCCCTATGACCCAGCAATTCCACTACTTGGCATTTACCCAATCGTCCAGAAACAAGGACATGCTAAATCCACTAGCACCGCGATGTTCATTGCAGCACTATTCACCATAGCAAAGATATGGATCCAACCTAGATGTCCCTCATTTGATGAGTGGATCAACAAGTTGTGGTATTTGTACACAATGGAATTCTATGCTGCGGTCAGAAAGAATGACATCGCCCCATTTGGAAGGAAATGGAAAGACTTAGAAAAAAAAATCATACTAAGTGAAGTAAACCAGACTCAAAGGAACATAGGCTCAATGGTTTCCCTCATTTGTCAAAATCAGTAGAAACCTTGGGCTCTTCTAGCAGAGATTTGCAATAGAGCAAAACCTAGACACATAAGGTCTGTATACACTATGACGCTAAATGAAAGGACCTCTAGGATATAGAAACAAAGGCCATATAATGAGTGATTATTGTCCTTAATGTGCTATGTTATCTGTCATCTCTTTTGCTTACCTGGCCTAGACAAAGCTCAGCAAATCTCTGAAGGTGGGTGCTCAATCACAGCAGGAAGAGGCTACCTCCCGTCAGTTAATCTAACATCTGCCTGGAAAGCTAGAAGTGTTGACTGTGATCTAGAGCAGAAAACAAGGTGGTAAGTTTGCAGTAAGGAGGCAAAGAAGGAAGGTGAAGTGTACAGTAGAGACAAGAAAGGCTACCACAACCACTTAGGTAAGAGTTCTGACCAGCCACTTCAACTGTCTCCAACTTACTACTCTAGAAGGATCTTCTTCTCGCTAGGGTATTGTGCTCAGCGTTTGGAGTTCTTTACTTTCCCCTTCTCTGACCTGTGGCCTTAGGAACTGAATCCATTTCAAGTAGTGCCTATGCACTGATGTGATCCCCAGTGTTCATCTTGAGTACTGCCTGTGCTCTTTTGATATGGACATGTGGGCCATCTAATGCACCACTGCTAATACAGGACCCTTGAACATGTGCCCCACGTCAGCCATCCCAGCCAGTCAGAATCAATGGCAACACCACCTACTTACTTCTGTTTTCCCCAACAACATTCTAGTTAAAACAACTCTTCCCTGTCACTCCCAAAGGTCTTCCACAGGCACCTTTGTTCCCTAGCATTCATTCCCCACACTGCCAGACACAGGCATTTCCTTTTCTTTTGAAGAACAGCAACTTCACAATCACAATTCTGAGGAAACATTTACTATGGTTTACCTCTGCTCCTAGAACCAACTCTTACTGTAGTCAAAAGTCCCTGCATCATCTGTTCCCTCCCAATGACCACTTTTCCTCCTCCTCCTCTATTCAAAATATACCAGTGCCTTGAGCATGGGAAGTCCCATTGGAACGGAGCCCATGAAGTCATTCTCTTTTCACTCTTAGGGAAAGGATTTTAAATAAAATTCACTGTGTACAAAATTTCTCTTGGATGCTATATCATAATCTCTGGTTTGGTTCTTTGTACACTGTCCCTCTTTCTGTCCTGGGAGTCAGTCCTTCAAAACCCTTGTCATTGCAAATTCCTCTCCTTATCTGGAAATTATGTTCCCATCTCCACACAGGATCCACTGCTTTTCCCTATACAGGACTGACAGTGATCCACAATTGAATATTCCAGGATGCGTTCTGATTTGATTACTCTTTCTAGTAAAAGGCCACATGGGGCTTCAACAAAACACTGCACAGTGGGAGAAGGGTTTGGCAATTCAAATCAAGATGATCCTGAAGACTTTGCATATATTTGTTTCCTCCATTAGTCTGCTCTCTGAACATACAATATTTACTGCCTCCATTGGTCTGCTCTCTATACATATATTTACTGCCCCTGTAGTATATCAGGCATCATATACATTTTGAAGGGTGACTATCAGCAAATGTACGTGAAAAGTACACCTTACTCCTGCAACCACTCATGATACTCATATGTCCAAATACACTTCAAATGACAACCAGTATCTGCTCTAATGCGAATTGATCTGCAAACCTTCCTTTGTTCACAGTACACATAACATATTACATTTTAATGTAGATCTGTCTCATTATCTCTGTACATGCTCTTTTCCACATCAAATTAGGTCTTCTCCTTCTGTATCACAAGAGTAGACTATAGCACAGTATAAGCAACACAAATATTTGCCTCACATTACCAACTCAAAAGACACAAAATGACTGGGAAAAAAACCTTCAAAATATCTCTGTTTTTCCATTTACCTTCATCCAAATTCCCCTCCATCCCCCCATTTCCTCATGACCGCTTTCAATTGTTAAAAGGAGCACATCATGGAGAGAGGAGGATGGATTTTTCTTCTACTCTGTAAATACATACTTCGTAGACATATGTATATAAATATACATATTGCATAAGCAAATTTAATGTATCTTAAAATATAATTTATAAGAGGACAACACTTTTCCAAATGCAACTCAGCAATATGAATTTTTAAAGTAGGGTTGTTTCACAGTCATTGGGTGACTGAAAGGTGGCTTTCACCCGCAACTACATTAGTTAGTCAGCAATTCAATTTTCTCAGATCTGTAAGAGGGGGTAATAGCTGCAAATTGTCCTGACATATGCTACCAGCTGCTTCTGTAAAGCAACAGTTATACAACTTGCTCTCTCTCAGTTTGAAGCAGAAAGAAAAAAATTTTCTTTAACAGTTATTTTCCATTTTCAAGTTTGGAATTAAAAGTCTGAAACTGCCTCTGTGCACAGTACACAAAAGCCAGTTCACAAAAGCTACTCTGATACATAATTTTAACTGCTGACTCATTTTTTCACAATTTGACCACATTTTAATGTCTCCATGAAATTTTACACTACATCTGAAATAATACCGCATTTTTTCAAGAACTGTTCAGATCCCTCACTTCTTGAAGCCTAAAAACCATGGTGAGTGGTGTGTTCAGTGTATAATGCAGGGAGTACTTGCCACAGGTCCAAGCAGGAGAAACTGAAGTTCCAGGAAATCAGAATGTGACTACTACAAAATAAGTGTCTTGATTCCTGTTCCTTCATTCAACAACAGTAACATTCAACTCCACATGAGAAAACCATTCCTATCAGGAAATCATTCTACCTTTAATTCATGCTATTTATCCAAACTCAACAACACCACCTGTGATTTTCATGGTCTCCAGAGTGTCATGCTATGCTCTGTTCTTATAACTCAGTCTTACTCCCAAGGCATGGCCCACTGACTATCTTCTCCTGGGAGGACTTCCTCGAAATTCTTCAGCAGCCCATTCTCCAGCTCAGAATCATTTTTAGTATATTTTTATTGTAATTAATAGAAGGGCTACATTATATTCACCAGATAGAAGATGCTTTACTTCATAAACATTGATACCCTTTCTCATGTCTTGGTCCCCATTTCCCTCCCTCCACCCCCAACCCTCATCTTGTTTTCCCCCTTCCCTATCCAATTTCAAATAACCAAATAAACATATATACAATATATCAGATAACAAGGTAAAATACTGTAACAATTCGAGGTAACCAAGGGACAGCAAAAGAGATGAGAGATAACATAGTACATTAAGGACAACAATCACTCATTATATGGCTTTTGTTTCTATATCCTGGAGGACCTTTCATTTAGCATCATACTATATGGCCTTATGTATCTAGGTTTTATTCTATTGGAAATCTCTGCTAGGAGAGCCCAAGGTTTCTACTGATTAGTACAAATGAGGGAAACCATTGAGCCTATGTTCCTTTGAGTCTGGCTTACTTCACTTAAAATGATTTTATTCTAAGTCTTTCCATATCCTTACAAATGGGGCGATGTCGTTCTTTCTGACAGCAGCATAGAATTCCATTGTGTATAAATACCACATCTTGTTGATCCACTCATTAACTGAAGGGCATTTGGGTTGGTTCCATATCTTTGCTATGGTAAATAGTGCTGCAATGAACGTCATTGTGATAGTGGATGTGGTATGTCCTTGTTTCTGGACAACAGGGTAAATGCCAACTAGTGGAATTGCTGGGTCATAGGGGAGCTCTATGTTAAGTCTTTTGAGGAACCACCTGTCAGGAAGGCTCTTTTCCTTTGTTTTGCAGAAACTGTTCTGTATTCAAACAGAAATCTACCTGTATTACTCACTTCTGGAAAGGATTGGACTGCACCACCTAGCAAAAACACTGAGAAACTTCAGCTTCCTGAGCAACTAGCTGCAAAAAACTATGAAACATAAGTAATACACATAAGTAATACACAGCCTAGAATTCCATTGTGTATAAATACTACATCTTGTTGATCCACTCATCAACTGAGGGGCATCTGGGTTGGTTCTATATCTTTGCTATAGTAAATAGTGCTATCTAGCTATTTTCTTTACCACTGCTTGCAATACTTCGTTGATATTATCTCAGAGGCACACTCTGACTCAGCTTTCAGATATTAATGATTCTTTTATTTCTTTACACAAATAAAATTTTCCATTGTCCTTCAACTCTTCTACTCAGTAATCTTCAGTAGCTCTCTATTTCATCCAATAATAGGCCAAAATTTCTCCTGAACCAGGAAACAGAAACTTAAGTCTCTGAGCTAGCTAATTAAACTTCTAAATTTCAAAATCACCATCTATGCATATGTGTGGACATTTATATAGTAATATTCAAATGGTAAAAGATTCTTTATAATCTTTTCTATTCACCTAATGAATTATTCACATCATCATATAATCTTCTACTCCTTGGTATGATTCCCACTGTGATCTCATTAACAATTCGCTATGGATCCCATTTCTTCTAAGTTTCTCTTATTTCTACTTAGGATGGTTTTCTCACACCAGTAACCTTATGTTTGACCTAATTTTGAAACTATTTTCTGACCCTGATCGAGAGCTCAGACATCAAAAAGATATTCACCATCTTTCTAGAAACTGGCTTTGGTTTAACCCTAAAATGAGTAAATAGGTGTTCTTCATGAACTGCACTCAAAGCTTACTTGCTACTTAAAGCAAGACCTCAAAAAACATCACAACTCATAAAATCAGTAATATCCCAGAGTTCTTTTGTAAAGAACTTCAAGCATTTACATAGATGAAATGAAACTGATGTGCAGTCAAAATGACAGAAACAGATGGTTCTGCCATCACTTAATATGACACTTGTTTCTCCAGGCTGGTGAACAGAAGGAACCAGTTGTAGAAGGTGAAAAGGGTCTTGCAATTTAGAACCCACTGAAGTATAAAATGCCACCAAACTTGTCTCAAATTAAAACACATTTTAGTTTCTTCATTTGAAATCCTATACTGCGTAAGATTAAAAATCTCATAACTACCCAGATTTAAACTCTGAGCTTCTGATCATCTGAGGCCTGAAAATACTGGTTTGTGATGAATAGGTCTTAGGAAAACAGAAGGGGCATTTCAAATTCAAGATAAAACTATATCCATTGAAAATCTATATAACTGTCCAAACAAGAGTTTTCAAGATAAAATATCCAATTTATTTTAAAGTAAGATGTTTTAAATGTTCATATTCACCAAGTTTCACCAACTTACATATTCCTTTATTTAACAGTGATTTATTGATAAGAAATAATACAGTATAATGAACAGAGCACAATATCTGGTATTGTATACCTTGGGTTTCCTTTCCTACCTCCCCTACTTGTTGATTCTGTAGATCTATAGTCCTGGAATAGAAGCCTGGCTTTATAAGATTCACTTTTCTCTACTGTCATGAAGCAGAATGTAGCATGTAAGTCCAGACAGTATTTGGCATTTTCTGAGCAACTAAGTATAAACTCACCTCCTTCACTCACGTTCCTTCTCCTGCCATGTCCTATCATGCACATGTTGAGCACAGTTCAACTCCAAAGTTCAGAGTGTGAAAAAGTTCAAACTTTATACTTAATGCTATGAATATTATCTCTCAGCCCAGAAAGCAGAATCACAATTCTGCCATTCTTTGGTGTCACTACTTTTCATCATTCCCACTGCAGCTTAAATTTTGCACCCAAGAAAAGTCTAAATCACCAAGTTTGTACATTTTTATATTATATATCTGACAGTACAGTGACTAGGATTCATGTAGCCCATTATAATTCTCAGTTGTTCATCTTTTCTTAGAGCCTGGTTATTTTCTTTGGTGTCTAAAGTTATTTCATTAGGTCCAAACAAGATAAAATGATTTGCATTTCCATACAGAATTACAGGATTTTCCCATGCTTTGACTACTTGTACTTATTTAATTAATTTATAGAGTTATTTATTTTCGCTGTCATACAAGCTTTGAACTCAGGACCTTGGGCTTACTAAGCTGGTACTGACTCTGTAACTGAGTCAAGTCTGTAGTCCTGTTTTTTAAGAGTCTCATTTAACTCCCAAGCACACACTCAAGTCACAATTGACTTACTTTATGCTTCTCATAGGTGCTGGGCTAAGAAACACAAACCACCATGTCTATGGCTTGTGAAAGTGATACACACATTTCAGGGCTGGCATCAAGCTGTGTCCTCCAATATTTCCCTCCCCAGAATCTAAGATGACAGGTGTGAGCTACCGGTAACCCCACTTGACTTATTACAATTTTTTTTGCCAGTCCTGGGCTTGGGCTCAGGGCTTGAGCACTGTCCTTGTACTTTCTGAAGGCTAGCACTCTACCATTTGAGCCTCAGCACCACTTCCGACTTTTTGCTATGTATGTGGGGTACCAAGGAATTGAACCCGGGTCTTCGTGCATGCTTTGCGAGCACTCTACCACTAGACCAAACCCCGGCCCTTACAATTTTTTTTATAATTTGAAAGCAGTTCAAGAAAAGAGATTACTCCTCAGAAACCACCAGCTCTCACAAAGTGCCTTACACAAAATCAACCAATTCTATAGAAGCCTTAAATAAATTAGTGTGTATATCCTTCTACTTCAGTTCTGCAATTCCACCTGCTCATAATTCTCCAACTATGCCTCAAATAGGTTTGTATTTAATGTTATTAATGGCTTCATGTTATTCCTCCTCTTAGAAATAGCAGTTTTACACATGTCTTATTAACGATGGATTTCTGTCATTAGACAGAGCTCAGTGTATAAAAAATTTTGGAACTCTCTGTTGTGTCCAAACCCTATGACATATATCACCATCCAATCTGCCTGTGTACAACAACAGTTCTCCTTTCACTTTCAAAGTATCTCTACTTTTGATAGTTGCTATCATTCCCAGTTCAAGAATGCCTGCAAAAGGAAGAAAGAAGAATCTAATTAAACCAAAAAGAACAGCTAAGTGGAAGGAAAATATTATCTATTGCCCACATATTGACATTCTTATGAATTATTCAACTTGGATTTGTGCAAAACCTCCCAAACTGTGATTGCATCTGTATGGATAGATGCCTTTGGAACATCATGGGAGCGTGATTCTTTAGGTAGGAAGTAGTTACAGTGGAAATTTCTGTGGTGCTATCATCTACATGCCAAAGAGTTCTGTGGTTTGTTTTTGCTTTTGGAGAGACTGGTGATTGGTCAGGGTGAAAGGAGAGTCTCTAAATTCATCATTTCCAAGCAATACGAAGCCTGGGTTCTATCATTTATTTCTTGTATGTTTGTCTATTATCTCTCATTTGTCATACTAAGCTACTTCAGGAACTCCTCTTCATAGATATTTGTCTGCTATCTGCTATTCTAAACAAGAAATAATTTGGGGATCATGTAAGGTGATCTATTTGAGGCAATCCTGCTGAGAAACACTAACGTGGGATTTGCTGGCTCCCACTCTGTATTCAGCAGCATTGTGACATAGTTTATAGACTTCATTTTATTCTCTCCCTTATTTCCTTTTTCTCAATCACAACATGAACTAGGGTAGATTTAATAGTTTATAAATAATTCTGACACCTAAAGTAAGGTTTTGTTTTTTCTTGCTTTTTACTTAACCAAGAACAGAGATTGTTATGGTTATGCTCCGTGCCACCTTATTAAAACAAAGAGCCCAAACAGCCCAAACTAAATTTTCTATCTGGCAGATAATTCAACAGACTCATTTTAATATTCTGCTTAGCAACTGCAGTTTTATGGATACATACTGCCCTCTGCAAAGATGCACTGCATCCAGGGACAGAGGAAGAAAAACATTCTCCAAGTCCTTCATGTACATGGAAAATATATTCATTAATATATCCTACCACTTATTGAAGAAGGAAAATAGTTGTGAGGCCTAAGCCCTTCCCTCCTACTCTACTAGCTTGGCCCGGGGCTGCTGGGCACCAGAGGCAGAGAGACTTGCTTTTAACACACATTTCATTTTAAAGATGCTGACAGTCTCCATTTGCTGACAGTGAAAAGCGAATGCTTTATGATCATGCAGGTTACCACGGACTATTAAATTCCCTATTGCAAAAAATAAGCCACAATTTAGCTTTTAACATAAGCTGTTACTCTCAAGGATATAGAATTTGCTACAACTACACTATGGCTCAAATAACTAGAGATGGAAAGACAGAAATTGTGTAAATATGTCTATTTAAGAACAATATGAAATTCCATATGTAATACGCCAAACAGAAAACAGAAAAACATTTGCCTAATAGTAAAGAAGAAAGAACTGAACAAACAACATCAATTGAAGAAAAAATATTTTAATATGATTCTGTTGTTACTCTTAATATGTTGTAAAGAGGGGTAACCATTTCATAAGGTAAATAATGACAATTCTTTGTGTTTGCTGGTTCTGGGGTCTGAACTCAGGAACTGGGCATGATCACAGACCATTTTTGCTTAAGGATAGCTCTCTACCACTTGAGACAGAGCTCTACTTCTGGAAATTTGGGTGGCTAATTAGAAATAAGATTCTCAAAAGACTTTCCTGCTAAGCTGGCTTAGAACCATGATCCTCAGATATCAGGCTCCTGAAGAAATTAGGATTACAGGCATGAACCAGCAAAATTTAGCTGAGTACAAGTTTCCAACTTCCTTCCTCTCATCTCTGACAAGATACACAGAAAAATAGCATTTTTTAAATTTAAAATGAAATTGATTGCAAAACCTAGAACTTTTGAACATTTAAGGAATTTTGCTACATTAACTGAGGTAAGAGTTTTATACCCATAAGGGTATATTTGGAAAGTACCATATTCTCTCTAGTAGGGAACATGAATACCAAAAGATGTTCCCTTCACCATCAAACTGTCAAATCTTGCAAAACTACCAGACAGAATTTTGGCATAAGTATCAGCTTCTAGAAGAAAGTAGGAAATGCTTTCAATAAGCTTGCAAATTTGAGTCTAGCATTTCAATTCAATAACTAATAAATATTTGAACTCTACTTACAGTAATTTTCACATTACTATGACAGTCTCACAACAGATGGTTGTTAATTGATTCAATTGTTGTCTGAAAAACAGTACATCAAGAATAGTAGTCTTTCCTTCAAAACTTTGATTTCACATACAAAATAATTTAGCAGGGCCAAGTCATTTGAACAAATTTTAAAACATCTCTTTAGCAGAAATTTCCTTATGCTAATTAAATTGTAATACAAAATTTATCTTCAATATACTATATTTCCTCCACTCATTCTAACATATATCTTTCTAGTGCTGTGTCTAAGATTTAATTGAAATGGTGAACTGACCTCAAGTTTTTCCTTCCCTAATCTCCATACATATCCATCAACAATTTTTGTAGAATACCTATTCTTTTTAATGAATTTTAAATATATTTAGAAATGGTGTGATATTCTATTGTTCTTTATATTATGTAGTAAAGACCATATTATATACCTTTTGAAAAATCTCTCCAAAATCCCAGAAAATTGTTCTATCTCCAGTAAAGCATTGTTCTTTCCAAGAAAGAAAAGTAAATAGAGAAAGTAAACAGAGGAAATGGCAAGGAGGTGGGCAAGATTAGGACAAAAGGAAAGAAACAAATAAAGAATAAGGATATACAAAAAATAAAAAGAAACAGAAGGTACAAACAAGAATAAGAGAAGCTGAAATATTGAAAAAACCAACTAAGTTTAAAAATGAGCAATTCCTAACGCTTATCTCAAACAAAATGGGGCATTGTCAAATAACCTATAGACTAAAATCTTCAGGGAAAATGGGGCAGTACTGACAATGGTCTTATCTCAGTACTGAGAGACAATTAGCCCTAGAGTAAACAGGTGTTGAGAGCAAAATTAAAACGATTCAACCATTTCCAATGAAATAATCTCAAGTATTTTTATAGGATAGCAAAGATATACAGCACCTATGAAATAAATGCTATAAGATCTGGAATATGATTAGGTATTCAAAGAAAACGAATGAGCAGAAAATACAGTTCATCAAAACCTATCTGGAGTTGACATTGTTGTTAGAATTATCAGACAAGAAGTACTTATTAGTTTTTGTAACTTTCTGTTTAAGTGTAGATATGGGAGATACTTTAAAAATGAACATGTAGAGATGAAAAGTACAATGTGCGTAATGGGCCCAAGACACTGGGTTACTGACACTTTGAAGATCATAGACTCAAACATTAATGCACTTCAATACACATGATACACACCACTCAAAAGATAACAGCATGGAAAACATAATTTAAGAAAGTAAACATTTATCACTGAGCCTGTGAAGCTTTTAAGAAATAAAACAGCATCAAATATGAACCCTACAGAGAAAAGGGAAAGAACATAAAATATCTGAAGAAATAATGCCCCAAATTTTCTAAGAAGCCCATTAAACTTAAGCACAACCTATAAAGAAAGCTATATACAAGATTTCATAAACAATCTCCTCAAACCAATGATAAAGAAAAAAGCTTTTCAAATTTTGAGTTTCTGAAAAATAATGAGAAATAAGGCAAGCAATGTACAGAAGAGAAATGATTAAAAAACAATGAGAGGTTAAGGGAGGGAGGTGTGGAGGAGTCACGACTGGCATGTCTAGGGGTGGCGCCAACCCAGATGACCCATGCCTGGCTTCCAGTCAAGGTTTGTGGCCACACCAAGACAGCAGTGTTTCAGCAGTGAATAGGCAGAGTCACAGCTTGAAACAGAATGCTTGGAGATTGTAGCAAGGGGAAAGACTACAGTGAGGAAGCAAAGTATTCAGTGGTAAAGGACAACAGCTACAGTGAAAATAAACATTTGGAAAATGGAAAACTACAATTTTAGTCATGAGCAAAGAAAATCTTAGCAGTTTAAGAGACCACAAAGACGGATGGGGGGTGTGGGGGGGGGAGGTAAATGGGTACCAAGACATGTGCAAGGGTATCAATGTATGTGAATTAATGCACCTTCTATCTGGCAAATATCATGTAACCCTTTTACTAATTACAATAAAAAAATTAAAAAAAAATCTAAAAAAAGAAATCTGTTGTAAAAATCAATGTTAATAAATTCTTTAATAAAGAAAGAAAAGAAAAAAGAAAAAAAGAAAAACAAATCCATTAATGCTAGTCACTGGTGGCTCATGATTTTAATCCTAGTTAATCAGAAGGCTGAGATCTGAAAATTGTGATTATAAACTAGCATAGGATAGAGTCAAGAAATGCAAATCAAAACAACTCTAAGATTCCACCTCACTCCAGTTAGAATGGCCAGGATCAGGAAAACGAATAGTAACATGCTGGAGGGTATGTGGCCAGGAGGGATCACTACTACACTGTTGGTGGGAGTGCAAACTCGTTCAACCACTATGGAAAGCAGTGTGGCAGTGCCTTAAAAGGCTAAACATAAAACTCCCCTATGACCCAGCAATTCCACTACTTGGCATTTACCCAATCATCCAGAAACAAGGGCATGCTAAATCCACTAGCACAACAATGTTCATTGCAGCACTATTCACCATAGCAAAAATATAGAACCAACCTAGATGTCCCTCAGTTGATGAGTGGATCAACAAGTTGTGGTATTTGTACACAATGGAATTCTATGCTGCTGTCAGAAAGAATGACATTGCCCCATGTGTTAGGAAATGGAAAGACTTAGAAAAAAAATCATTTAGTAAAGTAAGCCAGACTCAAAGGAACTTAGGCTCAATGGTTTCCCTCATTTGTCATAATCAGTAGAAACCTTGGGCTCTACCAGCAGAGATCTGCAATAGAGCAAAATCCTAGTACATAAGGCCATATAGTATGAAGCTAATTGAAAGGACCTCCAGGATATTCAAACAAAAGCCATATAACGAATGATTGTTGTCCTTAATGTACTATGTTGTCGCTCACCTCGTTTGCTGTCCTTTAGTTATCTCATATTGTTATAGTATCTCACTTTGTTATCTGATATATTGAATTTAGTTGTACTTGGTTATTTGAAATTTGATAGGGAAGGGGGGAAAACCAAGACGGGGGGGCGGCGGTGGTTAGGGTAATGGGTACCAAGACATGTGAAAGAGTATCAATGTATGTGAATTAATGCACCTTCTATCTGGCAAATATCATGTAATCCTTTTACTAATTACAATAAAAATTTTAAAAAAAAAGAAATAAGAGGAAGGACAAGGACAAAGTAGAGGTAAGTCTATCTAGAGTTCAAGGGGTTTCAACCCATAAAACTCCTCAAAACAATTTGGGCATTTTTCAGAAAGAGAAATTAGTCTTGTTCCTAATGGTCATTACCATTAGCATTCTGCGATGGGAGCTAAAAACTGTAATTATTAGAATATTTAAATTGTCACTGGTTGGAAGTTACCCCATTTAAGAATAAAGAATCAGTAGTTTATCTAGTGAACCACAATGTCTGGATAGCATTACCCAAGAATACGAAGAAGCGAGTCAGGCATGCATGATATCCAGTACTTCAGAGAAAAATACCATAAGCACAAAACATATATTTCTACTATTTTCTTTCATCACTCATTCCTCCTCATAATATTCTCACTCATCTTTTCAAGAAAAAAAATCTAACTGAAAGTTCAACATACTCTTTGTAGATCAGCTTATAAACATTCTTAAATACATTCAAACAATCTAATAGCAACAGTGTTTCTTGGATAAATAATGATGTCTGAAATGGTATGTGACAATACTGACATGCATACTACCTAGTAAGCCTCACATTTGATTATTGATACCCAACATAAAATTGATAATTATTTCAGCAAAGTCATAGCCTTAACATAAGATATAAAATGAAAAATTCCAAATGGCAAAATCTAGTAATTGAACTGCTTTCAGGTAAAAGGATTTCAGGGATGCTTGATTGTTGTTCTTAATGTAGTATGTGACATTATTTCTTTTCTTTTTCCTGTTTATGATTTATCTTAAAGACTAGATAAAATTATGTGCTTGCTTTATATTTGTTTAATGCAATTACAAGTGAAATTTCAAATTATGTTGATAAATACACATAATTTTTTTCCTTAAACTATTTTAATGTGTTGTCTACCTAAATCTCTCTTCACTACTGTAATTACACAGTTTTCAAATGACTGACAAGGTTTAACAATGAAGTACTTGTTTAGAGAGACACGGAGAGGAAACCTAGTTTTTTTCCCTCAAAACTAAAGAAAGACAGATAATGACAGTGACTTTCAGAGGATGAAACTCTTATTTTCCCTACATATTTCATAATTTCAAAGGGTCAGTACACTGAGAAGAATATATTTTCAAAACAATCCTCCAGAAAGGTCACTCCCACAGTGACAGTTACTGGCAAATTTGACAACTACCATCACCAATTAGAGTGTCTTCCCCCTGGGAGTCTGCCCCTGTTTTATTCTAGATGTGCAATTTGGCCTCTATCTGACACAGACCTCCTCTTGGTAGGGCACAATAAGGAAACGAACACTGTTGCTTAATTTTTTTCAGCCATAGGAAATTTCAATCCACAGCCATCTCATCCATTGATGTTAATTACTCTTCCCTCTTCCCGGAGCCCAAATTGGGAAGACAATGCCCACAGGTCACTGAAGTGCAAGACCAGGTCAACAGGAGTTTGCAAATGGCACATTCAGCAAACCCATCAATGCAAGAGTGTGCACAGAAATTATTACAGCAAAGTAGGCCCGGTTCATGGCAAAAAATAAATTAAGAGAAAAGAAAAAGAATAAGGGCCTCCCTTTCTTTGTTTTCATGTATTTTTATTGTAATTAATAGAGGGGTTATATAATATTCGCCAGATAGAGGGTGCATTACTTCACAAACATTGATACCCTTTCTCATGTCTTGGTCCCCATTTCCCTTCCCCCAACCCCACCCCTCATCTTGTTTTCCCCCATTTCCTATCCGATTTCAAATAACCAAATAAACATATATACAATATATCAGATAACAAGGCGAAATACTGTAACAACATGAGATAGCCAAGAGACAGCAAAAGAGATGAGAGATAACATAGTACATTAAGGACAACAATCACTCATTATATGGCTTTTGTTTCTATATCCTGGAAGTCCTTTCATTTAATATCATACTTTATGGCCTTATGTATCTAGGTTTTATTGCACTGTAAATCTCTGCTAGGACAGCTCAGTGTTTTTACTGATTATGAAACCATTGAGCCTATGTTCCTTTGTGTCTGGTTTACTTCACTTAATATGATTTTTTCTAAGTCTTTCCATATCCTTACAAATGGGGCGATGTCGTTCTTTCTGACAGCAGCATAGAATTCCATTGTGTATAAATACCACACCTTGTTGATCCACTCATCAACTGAGGGGCATCTGGGTTGGTTCCATATCTTTGCTATGGTAAATAGTGTTGCAATGAACATCACTGTGCAAGTGGATTTAGTATGTTCTTGTTTCTGGACAACTGGGTAAATGCCAAGCAGTGGAATTGCTGGGTTATAGGGGAGCTCTATGTTTAGTGTTTTGAGGAACTGCCATACTGCTTTCCATGGTGGTTGAATGAGTTTGCACTCCCACCAACATTGTAGTAGTGATCCCTCCTGGCCACATCCTCTCCAGCATCTGTTGTGAGTAGATTTCTTGATCATGGCCATTCTAACTGGAGTGAGGTGGAATCTTAGATTCCCTTTGGATCCTCTTTATGCTTGCTTCTTGCCTTATTACTCTGGGTAGGAATTCTAATACTATGTTTTTAGCGGAGTGGAGAGAGTGGGCATCCTTGTCTCGTTCCTGATTTTAGAGGGAATAAGGGCCTCTCTTTCTCAGCAGATTGCTGAAATTCCACTACATTTTTAAGATGAGGAAAAGGGAAAGATGAGGAAAAGCAGAAATGATCTCTGTCTCTTCAGCTATAAGTACTCTCTTCCTTTCCCTAAAAGTTCCTACCTTAGATCAATCTTTACTCTCCCAGAAATAAACAAGAAAAGGAGCACTGTGAAATAAAGGATCAGGGATACTAGCAAGTCATTGAGTCAGAGCAACAACCTGGAAGGAAGACAAGCTTCAGAGGACTTCCCCTAGCCAAGAGCAGCACCCCATTCTCCAGCAAGTAGCTCCCCTGGAGAGGGACATCCAAGGACCTGCCGATGAGAGTGCAAACTCGTTCAACCACTATGGAAAGCAGCAGTATGGCAGTTTCTCAAAAGACTAAACATAGAGCTCCCCTATGACCCAGCAATTCCACTACTTGGCATTTACCCAATCGTCCAGAAACAAGGACATGCTAAATCCACTAGCACCGCGATGTTCATTGCAGCACTATTCACCATAGCAAAGATATGGAACCAACCTAGATGTCCCTCAGTTGATGAGTGGATCAACAAGTTGTGGTATTTGTACACAATGGAATTCTATGCTGCTGTCAGAAAGAATGACATCACCCCATTTGTTAGGAAATGGAAAGACTTAGAAAAAATCATATTAAGTGAAGTAAGCCAGACTCAAAGGAACTTAGGCTCAATGGTTTCCCTCATTTGTCAAAATCAGTAGAAACCTTGGGCTATTCTAGCAGAGATTTGCAATAGAGCAAAACCTAGACACATAAGGTCTGTATACAGTATGACGCTAAATGAAAGGACCTCTAGGATATAGAAACAAAAGCCATATAATGAGTGATTATTGTCCTTAATGTGCTATGTTATCTGTCATCTCTTTTGCTGTCCCTTCATTATCTCATATTGTTACAGTATTTCGCCGGGTTATCTGATATATTGTATACATGCGTATTTGGTTATTTGAAGTCCGACAGGAAAGGGGGGAAAACAAGATGAGGGGCGGGGGTAGGGGGAGGGAAATGGGGGCCAAGACATGAGAAAGGGTATCAATGTTTGTGAAGTAATGCACCCTCTATCTGGTGCATATAATGTAACCCTTTTATTAATTACAATAAAAATATATTAAGAAGCAGAAGAAGAAGCAGAAGAAGAAGAAGAAGAAGAAGAAGAAGAAGAAGAAGAAGAAGAAGAAGAAGAAGAAGAAGAGAAGAAGAAGAAGAGGAGGAGGAGGAGGAGGAGGAGGAGGAGGAGGAGGAGGTGGAGGAGGAGGAGGAGGAGGAGGAGGAGGAGGAGGAGGAGGAAGAAATTGAATGCCCTGGAGTGCATTCTAAATTATTCACAGACCTAGTAATTGTCTTCACAGAATCTGTCAATAATTAATTTTCCTAATTTAATGCATTTCAACAGAATCCCTCTGAATTTCCATATTCAAGAAAAACGTTTATAAAATATGATACATATAAGTATAAAAATTTGATAAAGTTTCGGCAAAGTTAGATATAAGATAAACATTGGGAGCTCAGGTCTATAAGTATGACATATTGTTTTCATTCTATTTCTGGCTTCTCTCTAGAGAACAGTTAATGTAGAGATCACATCTCAAAGCTCATCTCTCTAGCTTGACCCTTCCATATTTCTTACATATCCATTCTGATAATGTGCACCTTCATAATATACTTTTTAATACTGTAATTGCAAAGATTGGAAAAGGGGTAGATTTAGTTCTTTTGACAATAGAGGTGAATTCTAGGGTGATTATATTTAAGGTAATTACTAGCTATCCACATTGGTGGAAGCATCACCTTGACAATAAAATTAAATTAAAAATAAATAAATATGAAATGTCTAAAGCCATTCGCTCTAAAATCAGGAACGAGACAAGGATGCTCACTCTCTCCACTCCTCTTGAACATAGTACTAGAATTCCTAGCCAGTGCAATAAGGCAAGAAGCAAGCATAAAGGGGATCCAAATAGGGAAAGAGGAAATAAAACTATCCCTCTTTGCAGATGACATGATTCTTTATTTAAAAATCCTTTAGACTCCACTCCCAAGCTCCTTGAGCTGATTCAAAACTTTGGAAGAGGAGCAGGCTATAAAATCAACCCTCAAAAATCAACTGCCTTCCTTTATGCCAACAGTGCGAGGAATGAGGCAATAATCAGGAAAGCAACTCCTTTCACAATAGCCTCAAAGAAAATGAAGTACCTAGGAATTTGCTTAACTAAGAATGTAAAGGACCTTTTTGATGAAAACTTTAAAACCCTAAAAAAGGAAATTAAAGCAGAACTAAGGAAATGGAAAACCTTCCATGCTCCTGGATTGGAAGAATCAACATTGTGAAAATGACAATCTTGCCAAGGGCTATCTACAAATTCAATGCAATACCCATCAATATCCCAATGGCATTCTTTAAAGAAATAGAAGAGGCAATTCAAAATTTCATA